>NW_027509181.1:9465000-9577500 GCF_051911475.1 Siphateles boraxobius
CCATTATCTAGTCCTGTAAGGGTACCATTACACATTGATCATTATTATTAGAACCTCATTATTTTACAGTGAATGTGAAGCATTGGGGGTGAGGACCCTGGTGTTGATCGAGTGTACATTGGTGGTTACCGCATTGGTTGCTGGATAGATTAATTGTCAGAACTCAACGAAGTTGGTGGCTCAACGGATGACCAAACAAACCTGGTTTAGCATTCCCTTGAGTGTCCCCAATATAGGTGAGAAGACAAAGGTGGGATGCTTGGATCAGTAGGTAATTATTGCTTCGTTTGAGTGACAGTTAGGCGGTTGGATGGAAAGACTATTGATCTAGGCAATTCATGTCTGGAAAAAGTGTGGGATTTTGGTGTCAAGGTAGAGGTGGATTTGTTGGAGGCTTTTGAGGACTCTTAAACTGACCTGTTGTCTGACTGCAAGGATGAGAGGTGGAAGGGCATCCATTTATATCCCGACATTCGACATATCTTGCATCAACTCATCATCTTCATCTGACCATGCTCTCCTCTGGCTTTTATTCAACGTCCCACATGTTCTCTGATCATACTCTCTGCATCCAATTAGAGCCAAAAAAACTGACCAAAACGACCCTTGCTTGATTAGATTTGCTCATACCTCAGCCAAGTATGTCACTTAGTATGTTGCATTCGATGTGTTTTATAAGTTTTGTCCTCATCTTTAAATTAGGGCCAGCATCCGTTTCTTTCTTTGAAAATGTGTTCTCTTACGAGAGGTTCTCTCGTATTGCGTAAGTTTAGCTTACGCTACGGGAAAGATTAATCTTCTCGAGATACTGAAGCCAAAAATTATCCTTAATTTTGTATAACTTGTCAACGCAGTGCAGCAGCTAGCTGACCTAGAGCAGGCCATCTCGCGTGCTCATTGGCTGCCCTGCGGGGAACTGCTGCAGCCTACCAGTGCGCCCGGCGTGACGTCACGCCCAATGAGGGGCGCCCGCGCCTTTATAGCATCACAGCCCGCCAGATAGGCGTGGCTTAGCATATAAAATAGGGGCTGTAGGCTGAATTCTCTGATTTTTCGACTCTTCAGCGAGCTCTTCGCATCGCTGGATTTGAGCGAAGCCACCGCCGCCGTCGAACAGCGAACAGCCAGCCAAGGACAGCGCTGAGGAAGCCGGCCGTCTTCGCCACCTTCAGCCATCCGTGCGAGCTACGCTATCCGGCGACGTATCCTTTTTGCTATTATTCTAAAAGAGCAGCGAGCGTCTTTTTAAAGATGCCTCGCACTTCCTGCGGCTCGTGTAAAGCCCCGCTTTGCGCCGGAGACCGCCACCTGATCTGCGCTCTCTGCCTGGGCCTGGAACACGCAGAGCTCGCCCTCGCGTCCGGGGGCTGCGAGCTCTGTGAGAAGCTTCCGCTGTCGACCCTGCGGGCTCGACTCGAAGCATTCAACACCACAGCGGTCACTCCGCCTCCTGTGGGGCCGCGCAGAAAGAAGCGCCGTTCCCTGAGACAGCCGGAACCTGTGGCCACAGCGACGCGCTCGCCGGAGAACCTCCCTCGAGCCTCGCTCTCGCCTTCCCCACCTCTCCTCACCGACGCGCAGCTGCCGCTTACGAGCCTCACTGCCGTCACTTCGGAGGATGAGTCCGTCGGACATGTCACAAAAGACTGCTGCTCTATCCTGGCATCAGACAGCGAGGAATGGTCGCTTCACTCCGCCTCCTCGTCAATCCAGGAATCCGCCCGTACCCGCGCTGGAGCTGACGCGGAACTTATGCGCCTGCTGACGCAAGCGGTTGACCGTCTCGGGCTCGAGTGGTCGCTGCCGAAGGAACCCACGCCGAACAGGCTCGACGGCTGCTTCCATCAAAGTCGCCGCCGGCGCAGTTTCAGAAACCAGGCCCGCTCCATTCCTGCCGGAACTTCATGCGGAGCTGACGAAGTCGTGGAATTCACCGTTTTCTGCTAGACTTCAGTCACAGGCCTCCGCGTCGCTCTCCCGAGTGGACGGCGCCGCCGAGAAAGGGTACACGGCTATTCCCCCTGTGGAAGAGGCGGTCGCAGCGCACCTTTGCCCGCCCTCAGCGCACCTTTGCCCGCGAGATGGCGGTCACGGTCAGCCCTCCCGTCTAAAGCCTGCAGAGCCACTTCCGCCTTGGTCGGCCGCGCTTATGCCGCCTCCGGCCAGGCCGCGTCTGCTCTACACTCGATGGCTGTGCTTCAGATCCTGCAAGCCGACCTCCTCCGTGAATTGGATGAGAAGGGCCGTGACCCAGCTGCGGTTACGGATTTGAGGAGCGCTACGGATCTCTCTCTCCGCGCCACCAAAGCCGCAGCCCAAGCCATCGGACGAGCCATGGCCGTGACGGAGAGGCACCTCTGGTTAACGCTCGCGGATATGAGGGAAACTGAGCGAGCCACCTTTCTAAACGCGCCGCTTTCCCCCACTGGTCTCTTCGGCCCAGCGGTGAACGGGATCGTTGACCGCTTCTCTATGGTGCAAAAGACCACGCAGGCCATGAACCTCTTCCTGCCGCGACGCTCGAGTTCCGCTACAGGCCGCTCTCGCGAGAGACAAAGCCAGCCTCCTGTGCGAACCAGCACCCAGCGTCCAGCACAGCCTCAGCATCAGCCTTCGCAGCGACGTCAGGGCGGCCGCCCTAGATCGCGCTCAGACAGCCGTCGCAGACCGCCGCCCCCCAGAGGGCCTCGGCAGAGACTCACGCTGAAGTCTGAGCACGCGAAGCCCTCCTAACAGCGAGAGAGAAAAGACGCGCGTGTCCCGCTGCGGCCGGACCGCCGTCAAAGTTCATTTCCCTGTCAGTCCCCTTCGAACAGGCTACTGCAGTGGTTCAACTAGCAGCCAACGAGCCGGTTTATTCACCCTCTCGCCTGCACACAAACGCCGTTTTCACGGCGACCCAGAGAATTCTCAAAAAGAGTATAATGTCTGGTCCGGCTCACGCCGTCAGTGTTTTAAGTGTAGTGAATGTGCCCACGCCCCAGTGTTCACCCCTACACATAAGCACTCCAAACCCCGTGTCACTCACAGAGCACACTCTCATAAAGCGCGGAAAAGCCGCTCGAGTGTTGAATGTAAGAAATGTGTCCACAGGTCTGTGCCCACTATCTGCCCGCTCTGTTACACGATCAAAGAAGCAGGTTATGAACGTAAGTCTCGTGCCCACCAGAGAGCGCTCACGCTTGCTAACACAAACCTCCCCCCGGGCCCCGCCTGTGCGTTTAAGTGTTATCACAAAACACAGGGCGTTAATAAAGCGCTCCCCATCTACTATGATCGGGGCGTCAGATACAGTTGTAAGTCTCGTGCCCGCGTGCGCGCGCTCACGCTTACAGAGAGCTCTCCCGCCCAGAGCGCTGCTCGCGCGTCAAAGTGTGGTAAAAGTATGTTCCCCATCCCTTATGATCGGGACATCTCACATAAGTCAGCCGGTCTCGGCGGTCAGCGCCGCGCTCTCGGCTCCGGTTCAGTTTCACAAGCCCACAAATGGCGGCGGTCTGAACCCGGAGGCCATTCGCCCCCTGGCGGCTCACATAGCTGCGTGGGAAACTATCCCAGGGATTTCAGAATGGGTGTTGAGCACAATAAAGCAGGGCTATGCACTTCAATTCATTCGCCGTCCCCGGCGCTTTCAAGTCCGGACCGCGACGACAGTGAATGCGGAAGTAGCACACCTACTTCACGCAGAAATAGCAAAGCTGCTGTGCAAAGGGGCTATAGAAAAGGTGCCGCCTTCTCTGAGCGAGTCAGGCTTTTACAGCCGATATTTTCTCGTACCCAAGAAGGACGGAGCCTTCAGACCTATCCTAGATCTGAGATATTTGAACAAAGTGCTTGCAAAAAGACCGTTCAAAATGCTTAGGACCAGGAAAATCCTTGCGCATGTTCGCCCGAGGGACTGGTTTATCTCTCTAGATCTGAAGGATGCCTATTTTCAGATTCAGATAGTACCCCGTCACAGGCAATTTTTGAGATTCGCCTTCGACGGTCAGGCATATCAATACACCGTCCTGCCGTTCGGCCTGTCCCTGGCACCCCGTACATATTTACAAAGTGCATAGACGCGGCGCTCGCCCCCCTGAGAAGTCAGGGGCTGCGCATAATGAACTATCTGGACGATTGGCTGATATTGGCACAATCAGAGACAGAACTACTATCTCACAGAACAGTGCTTCTCAGTCATCTGGAAAGCTTGGGTCTCACGGTCAACTGGACCAAGAGCTCATTACTGCCCAGCCAGTCAATTTCCTTTTTAGGAATAGAACTGGACTCGGTGACCATGACGGCTCGTTTATCGACACAGCGCGCGCGCCGTGTTCGCCACATAGCCGCATCTTTCCAGAAGGGCAGCTTTCTCCCTTTGAAAACATTTCAAAGGATGTTGGGCTGTATGGCATCAGCTGCAGTGGTGCTCCAGCTGGGCCTACTGCGCATGCGCCCGCTCCAACGCTGGTTGAACGCTCGCGCGCCTCGCCGAGCCTGGGTGTCTGGCGGCCAGAAAATCAGAGTGACTCAGACCTGCATAACAGCTCTGCAGCCCTGGTTAGTGGCCGACTGGTACCAGCAGGGAGTAATGATGGGAACCATCTCTTATCGGAAGGTCATCTCGACAGACGCGTCCAACTCGAGTTGGGGCGCGCTGTTCGAGGGCAGACCGGCCTTTGGCCAGTGGTCAGACCAGGAGAAGGGTTTTCACATAAACTGTCTGGAAATGATAGCGGTCGAGAACGCGCTGAAGTGCTTCCTCCCGTTCATACAGGGCCAGCATGTTCTTGTCCGCTCGGACAACACATCTGTGGTATCCTATGTAAACCGTCAGGGCGGTGTCAGATCCAGAAATCTCTGCAATCTGGCGGAACGCCTCCTTATTTGGTCACAGACGAACCTGCGCTCGCTGAGGACGGCGCATGTGCCTGGCCATTTGAACGACGGCCCAGACAGATTGTCCAGGGACAATGTTCCCCCAGGGGAATGGTCCCTGCACCCCCAAACGGTCCAGAAACTGTGGCGCCTATTCGGCAGAGCGGAAGTCGACCTGTTTGCGTCAAAAGACAACGCTCAGTGCCCGACGTTCTTCTCGAAGGACGAGGACGCGCTGGCCCAGGTTTGGCCCAGCCTCCCGCTATATGCTTTCCCTCCGGTCTCTCTGTTGCCACAGGTGATCAAGAGGATCAGGGAAACGCGCCACTCGGTGCTCCTCATAGCCCTGCGTTGGGAGAATCAGACTTGGTTCCCGGAACTGGCACGGCTGTCACATACAGCTCCGTGGCCGATTCCGGTGAGGGCAGATCTCCTCTCTCAAGCTCGCGGCACGATCTGGCATCCCCATCCAGCGCGCTGGTCTCTGCATGCATGGTTGATCAACGGGTACTCGTTGCCCTGCCAGAAGGAGTGATGAACACGATCACGCAGTCTAGAGCCCCTTCCACGAGATGGCTCTACGCGTCTAAATGGTCGGTGTTCTCTGGATGGTGCACCAACAGAGGTCTGGACCCGCGGACATAAGGGGGGGCGCATCTGCTCACCTTCCTACAAGAGCTGTTGGATAAGGGAAGATCCCCATCCACGCTCAAAGTATACGTGGCGGCCGTAGCAGCATTCGCGGAATCGACGCACGGCCAGTCACTGGGAAGACATGAGTTGGTCATCCGCTTCCTTAAAGGAGCTAGAAGGATGAATCCGCCGCGCCCCCCGTCGGTTCCCATGTGGGATCTTTCACTGGTCCTCGAGGCCCTGAAAGCTTTTCCATTTGAACCACTAGACTCCGTGGACTTGAAATATCTATCACTAAAGACCGTTTTTCTGACTGCACTGTCGTCAGTAAAACGTGTAGGGGATCTGCACGCGCTGTCTGTCAGCGCGTCGTGTCTTGAGTTCGGACCAAATGACTCTAAAGTCATCCTCAGACCTAGACATGGTTATGTCCCTAAAGTGATGGGCACTCCATTCAGAGCGCAAGTTATTTCGCTGTCAGCTCTCCCAGCATCTGACAGCGAAAGTGATGTGAATCTCCTCTGCCCTGTCAGAGCGCTGAGGTTTTACATTACGCGCTCCGCCTCCTACAGGCGTTCGGAACAGCTTTTCGTTTCGTTTGGTGGGCGCGCCAAGGGGCTTGCCTCCTCGAATCAGAGCGTGTCCAGATGGATAGTGGACGCTATAGCGCCAGCTTACGCGTCCAAAGGTATGCAATGCCCTCTGGGCATCAGGGCTCATTCCACGAGAGGTGTGGCCTCGTCGTGGGCATGGTCCAGTGGAATTTCTATCCATGACATATGTGTAGCGGCGGGCTGGGGCTCCCCGTCTACCTTTGTCAGGTTTTATAACCTAGAAGTTCCTGCCTTGCAGGCTAAACTATTGTCAGTTTGAAAAAGAGGTGTATTCTGCCCAGATCTCCTGCTCAGATCACGTTCATGACTCAGCTCTCCTGGTTGAGCTGCACTAGTGGGGTATGTGCCATATGACTATACAGACCGGCGCGCTGCTCTGTATTCCCTATGTGTGCTTATGTACAAGTGATGGCCCGCGTGGCTGGCCACCTTATTTTTTCCACTTATGGGGTTCCCCTCAAGCTCGGGGTTCTTGTGGATGCTTGGCGCGCACGGCGTTGCGGGGGGGGGGGTAAGCTTGTTGTGATAGTCGTTGTTACCATGCACAGTGTTCAGCCACACACCAAATACATCACCTGTCCACCGCGGCGGCACCTCCCCCCACTGACGTTTAGATTTTTTATAGTAATAAAAATAATTTAGTTAAGTTTATAGAAGTTAATAGTTAGTTAGAACAGACACTACAATTAAAAACTGAACATGTCTACTCAATGCAGCGTGAGCCAAATGAGAGTCACAGCACCGATGCAGGAGTCAGATTTAATTTATTAGCATGGTGTATGTCGTGCTTATTGGTTTTGTTAATAAAGCCGTCTTATTTGTTTTGTATATATATATATATGAATGAAAAACTGGATTCAAAACGGTATTCTAACTCAGGTAACCATAGCGTGAACATATGAAAGATGGCGATGTCCACAACTCCTGAATGTTTTATCATACTTGTTATTAAATCAGTCAATCAAGGCATCAGTTTATCCTTTTAAAGGTGGTGTATCTTTTTTGCGATTTTCTCCATCGGGCGGCTGAATTCTCCACTAAATTTGCATGTCTGAGGGGTGTTGGAGCAGCAAAATCGTACTTAAGGGGGTGGAAATCAATTTGCAGATTTTTTTCAATTCGCAGGAAAGATGCAGACTTGGCAACACTGCACGTGAGCTTTGAGTATGAGGAGGTGGGGAGGGAAAAACAGCTCTATCCAATATTTTGAATTTGCACTGCCCTACCCATTTCAACCACAAGCTGAAGTTTACATAGGGGATCTAGAGTTTACATACTAGTTTACATACTAATCAATTTAAACTCTAGATCCCCAACTTTTTTGTCGTATATTTCAAAATTTCGCCACTGCATATTTGTTGTATGTATTTGTATTTTATGTAACATTTTCAGTCAGAGAGGCATCTTATATCATTTTTAGGTAAGATCTTTTTTGGTCTTGGGTTACAGAGGTACTGAAGTGACGGTAGAGGTAAATAATTCTTAAAAACTGCTTGCGTGGTTTGTAAAATAAAGACTATTGTAAACATGAGTCATTGTGGTGACAGATAAATTGTTCCTTAAGTCATTTTTTTGGCTCCAGTAATGTGCAACAGGGAATTTTAGCTGTATAGCTGTTTCAAGTTGACAAAGCCAAACCATTCCAATCAGACTATGACACTGATCATCAACTTTCTCTGTCAACGCAGGCTTTTATCCCGAGTTAAGGAGTTTAGGTGTGACATCATAGTGAACAGCCAAATCACATGCTGTGGAACAGTGAAACCACATTTCACTTCTCACGAGAGAAGCAGCGCGAAATCACTTTTCTCTTCTGCAAAATATTACGAGGTAGAAAAATATTAAGAATTTAAACAAATTTACACAGCAAGAAGAAAAGAGCTGTCTATGAAAGATGTCAACTAAAATAAAACAAGCTTGCTATATCAGTGCAAGTAAAAGTTGTGAAGTTAGTTTATGTTGTTGGTATAGAGAGAATTAAACATTTAAGCTAACATGATGTCATTTTTATAGATGTATCTATTGATTCTAAATCTTATTCATATTACCTTTATACATTTATAGTCATTTCAACTAAGTGCTTAATAATAATTGATACACTACAATTGTATATCTGTAATGGATTAAGTGTATAATAATAACATAAATAATATCTAAATCATTCAAAAATATTTTTATAAATAAGCATTGCAAAAAGACAGATGATTTTGTCTTTAAAATTAATTTGCTGTGTATTGACCTTTAATGGGAGTAGATGCAGTGACTTTATTGCATCAAACATGTGTCACTTTGGTCACTGCTGATTGGCAGCCATTTTCGGAGCATAAGTTACTATAGTGATGAACACCTCTAAAAGCTGAGCCACTTTCATGGTGGTTCATCGTCCGTGTTGTCAGTTGGACTGCAGTACCCATTTCAACCACTAGCTGTCAATATTATATACTGCACCTTTAAATATCCAGCAGCGGCTTTAAATGCTTTCTGCTGGAGTGCACTTAGTATGTTTGAGCCATGTGCCTCATAGCTTACAGTAACGGCAGCTCCGGGTGAACTTCTTTGGATGAACACATGTTTCTGTCTCTGTGAGTAAACTAAACTAACACAAGACTAAAGATTATATAGTTCAATGTGGCTTGCGTCTTGTTTTGTGTGAAACATGACAGTGATTGGGAATGAACGTAAACAATGTGACGCGCTGTACGCAAATCAAAGTATTTACATAATTAGCGTCATCGATTACGTCAGCACGTCATTTAGGTCATAGTCCCAGTTAGATTCAGTGTTCCCCCTTCAATGTGGACCATAGCTTGGCACCAGACCAACCCCCTTCCCCACATCCATTTCTTCTAGTGACAATCTGCCAGGCCATATATATGTTTATAGGGGAAATAAGCCTTTCTCAGCAGGTAGAGTCCTTCCCAAAACCAATTCATCACTGACATCCACCAAACACTAGAGTTTGCTTGGTCTCTTATTTTTACCAGCTGACTATTCACCCAGAAATGCACTTATCAACTAGTCAAAGTAAACTCAACTAGATCCCCAACTTTTTTTGTCCTACATTTCAAAATTTCTCCACTACACATTTGTTGAATGCACTGTTATGCATTCACAGTCTGAGAGGAATCTTATTATGCACTTTTCAGGTAAGATCTTTTTTGGCCGAAGGTACTGAAGTGGCGGTAGAGGTAAACAATTCTTGAAGACTGCTTGTGTGGTTTGGAGGATAAAGACTATTGTTGACATGGGTCAGCCAGTGTGGTCACAGAGACATTTTTCCATAAGTCAATATTTATGGCTCCAGCAATGTGCAACAGGGAATTTAAGCTTTATAAGATATGGCTATAGTGAAGTAAACACACATAGCATATGATATGTGCATGTTGTGAAATGAGCTGGTGGAAACTTGTCCATGTTGTTAGTGTTTTGTCTTGTCATTCCAAACCTATTGTACTTTCTTTGTTCCTTCAACTAGGGATGTTAATTTAGTTTTTTTTTTTCTAACCGACAACTGAAGCTCATTAATTATGTGAAATTAGAATTAAATTGAATTAGAATGGATAACTGTCTGTGACTCTGAGTTTTACATGTGCATATAGCACATAAACAACAGGATGAGGATTCATGTGGATTTATCGTCACATCACGCACCTGCAGTGCTTCCATGAACGGAGGAAAAACAGAATAAAATCATATATATATATATATATATATATATATATATATATATATATATATATATATATATATATATATATATATATATATATATATATAAGGAATAAATGTGCTAAATACATTTCTTTTAAATAATTAACAGATAAAAAAATAAAAAAAAAAACGAAAGAAAAAATGTATGTGCGACAAGTAGTATATGCTGAGTTTCGGATTATTTTTGTGACAAGTTCACCAAAAGGTAACCGGGATTGCAGAAAGCGAAAGCGCATCCTGTTTGTTTTCTTTATTTTACAAAATAATAGTTTTGTTTTGCAAGCATGGTGTTTTCAGCATCTCAGAGCGGCTCCATCTCTGATGAAGTCCATATTTGCATGTTACATTTTAACATGCATTTGAGAACGCAACCTGCATCGTTTACACTTTATTTTTACAGTTATATAATTTCCAGCATTTCACTAGACTTGTGTTGAGATGATATTGTAAACCTGTTTTTAAAGAAACTGCAATTTTCTGTTAAAATAAAAGCTCAAGGTGTGAAATATTGATTCTTTATTTACATATATTTTACAGTGAAGTTGCATCATAATCTAAATATATTTCTTTCTTAGGAATAATAATTATGTATTATTTTCAAATTGTTTGGCTTCCTAAAAACACTGTTGTACATTATTAATGTCTAGGTGGTCACTGAAAACAGGTTGGTGCTCTACATTACGCTGTCAATGTCCACCAGATTTATGCATATAACTTTAAAACTTTAACCTGGTTGTTTCCCCTGGAATTTCCCATACAAAACATTCTCATGGGTTAGGTTAAGTGAAGCAAAGAAGTAGATGATGTTTTTCTCATTTTATTCCACTAAAAGACAAATGTTTCAGCTTTCTAACGTTTCAGAAATAAAGCCTTGCAGTCACAACTCGAGAGGCTGGGGAAGTACAAAGAAAATATCCGTTCTGAGTTATGAGTTTCATGTTTTTTGTTATAAGTTGGGAATTGTAGAACAGAGTTTGCTGTGCAGCTTTGTTGGGATGCACAACTTTGGAGATGGTTTAGTATGTCTTTGATCTTGACTGTTATTACAGGTTTAGTTGAGTCACTACTAACTCTGGATTCTTGCGTACGTTTTTATGGATGCCTCACAAACAGTATATTGCTATAGAAATGCGTTACAATCATTATGTCAATTATTTAAATGAATACAAAATGTGTCATAATGAGAATGAACGTGAGCTAACAGAAGTATTAAAACTAGATTTTACTTTTTATGCTATAGTGCAAAAGTCAGCACCACAATTTTGGATGGTTCCCTGGGGGTTTCTAGGCAGTTGCGTTTTCTGGATGGTTGTTAGGACATTACAAAGCTCTTTCAAAGTACATTTATGGTGGTTTGTTTTTGCCTGTTCATTTTCAGCCAGGAAAAGTCTGACAATACGTCTGCTTAGATAAGTAATTGATCACCCTTCCAAAAATTCACACAATTTGGGATATTGTTCAGGTTTGTAGCACAAATGGTACGGCACACCTTAATACAAATAATGTCTTAAAGTGAAGTTAAAAATATAAATAGTTTAAAATAAGTTGAAGGACTAAGTGAAGTCATACAGAATATTAAATAAATACAGCTAAATAAATATTTTAGTTAGATACCATACATAAATACATCATAGCAGTGAAATGTTTAAATGTGTAATAATATACATTATAATAAATTATAATTTTTAAAATGTTTGTGGAGATTCCCAACAATAGCAACTGAAGCTGACATGATATTTTTAGTTATATCTAGTTTTATGGTATTCTTTTTTTTTTTGACTGTTCAGTCAGAATTGAGGTAAGTCTGAAAGCTACTGTACAGAACATATAATGAGCATTGTTTTTCTGCAGTGTTATTCATCTTTAATTTTGTCTGAAAATCCACGAAGAAAAATATATAATAGTACCATAGAAATCCCTTTTCATCTCCCGACAATTGTGTTATTTATAGTAAATAAATTAACACATTTACGGCTATTTCTATATTTTAAATATAAGTGTATGAGCAAAATTCACAATTTGCTGAGATATCACATTGTCCTACATAAACATCATGGTACATCCTAGCCGTCAGAATATCTGTCATTCATCCAGGTGCTTCTGATCCATCGCATCTGTTCTAAAAAGGAAAAAGCTGACCCTTTTGTTAAGCTACGGGTCAGCTGTACCAAGATAATGGATTCTGACCTCATTGGATATTGTCATCCTCTTACAGCCATACCAAAGGAAGGCAACTTTAACCTGGTATTAACTTTAGGATTGAAATAGATTTGGGTTTGAATGGTAGAGACATGTCCCCCTCAAAGTTAATTCATACAGAATTATGAAATATTATATCAATATTTCTGGTGTTTTTTTTTACAGACTATTTGTAATATAATTATTCTAAGTTTTGTGTTGTATATAAATCATTAAGTGCAGTTTTTAATTATTTTATAAATTAAATGAACAGTTACTGGGGTTATGTGTTACTGAGTTAGTAGGTTATTAGGGTAACTACCACCAACCTAGTTACTAAGGTCAAACACATGTGCTGTTTAAGCCTTGACGTATTCACTTTGACGGTGAGAGGTGCTAGTCGACACTGTAAATGCAAGGCAGTAGTGCAGAGAAAATATCAGATGAACCATTTAGAAGTAGTTTGATAAATTTAAACATTCTCCAAACCCGATTAAAGTATGAATTGTGTGCTAGTAGTTGATCATGTAGGCTACAAGGATCCAAAAAAACAAAAAAACTATTACTTTTTTTTTAGGTTACTTTATTATTTCGAGCTTTTACAATACAAGTAATGTGTCTTAATATTCGTGTTTGAACAATATGGATTTAAGTACCCAATGTCAATATCTTAGAGAACAGGTGAATGATTAACGTGCGACCTGGAAGTATAAAAGGGCGCCTTTCAAACATGACAAATCATCTCATCGTCTTCAGGGACTGTTTGTTTGAAACACTATTCAAAGTATACGGTAAGAGAAAGATGAAACGCACAGCAAAGACAGATTGTTTTCGTAAGTGTGGTGACCCGTGTCCGAGGTTTCTGACACCGGCCGACACACACGAGCTGTGCGTTTTTTGCTTGGGAGAAGAGCACGCACGGGAGGTTCTCGAGGGAACCCATTGTGTGAACTGCGAGCGTTTCTCTCTTAAAACGCTCAGCTCTCGTCTGGCCCCCTTCTCGAGTGAAGGGGGCTCAGCGTCTGGTCCTCGTGGTGCGGGTCCCGCTCGGCCTCGACTGACATCATGGTGCTCCCAGATGGAGCTCGTTCATCACCTCGAGAGGGCTGTAAACCTCTCAGGTGACTCGACGGCTGACGAGGGCGAACTGCAGGTCGATGGGGAAGATTACTCACCGACTGTACCTGCAGTTGATGCTCTTCAGGACGGTCAGGAGATGGCTGAGGAGGTTTATGATCAGGTAGATCCTGAACCCCCTCAGCCATCCTGCCCCGTGTATGCTGAGTTGGTGGATGTTATGGAGCGCGCTGCCGTCAGGCTGCAGTTTCCATGGCGGCGCGCTAGAGGAGAGACCGCTCTCGGTAGGCTCGACGATCGGTTTCTCACCGGCCATACACCACCGGCTCAGGTGAGCCTTCCATTCCTTCCTGATCTCCATACGGAGATTGAGAGGGCATGGAAGAACCCATACTCTGCCCGTATCCACTGACAACAGCGGGCCAGTTTCGCTGATGTTGAGGGGATCGGAGAGCATGGGTACGTGTCAATGCCGCCCATTGACGAGACGTTCGCAAAACTATCTTGTGTCTGGGCGGGCAGCGACACTGAAAGCTCCAACCCTGCCATCCAAACCGCTAAAAACAACGGCTCGTTTGAATGGCAGAGCATACACGGCAGCAGGTCAGGCCGGTGCTGCACAGCACACCATGGCGGTGTTGCAGGCATACCAGGCCGACCTGCTGGGGGATCTCGACCAGGGGGCAGGGCGACCAGGCGGTGGCTGAGCTGCGCCGCACAACAGATCAGGCTCTCCGGGCTACCAAGCAAACCGCTGCCGCGATCGGACGGTCGATGGCGGCGAATGGTGGCTAAATCTAGCCGGCATTGGGGAGAAAGAGAAAGCCTTTCTCCTCGATTCGGCGGTTTCGCTTTCCGAACTCTTCGGCACCTCCGTAGAGGCGGTGGTGGGGAAGTTCAGGGAGGCAAAGGCGCGCTCAGCAGCATTCAAAACCTGTATACCGCTGAGATCCGCGTCCGTACCCCAGCAAGCAGGAGGGCCTGGCCCTTCACGGTCTGAGCCAGTGTCGCCTCTCTTGCGCCCCCTCTCTTGAGGAGCAGGTCGCAGAGGAGGCGTGACTCCCGCAACAGGAGAGATTTGAGGGAGATTATCCAGCACAAACGCACACAGCGTCGGTGATGGATAACCTCCCCGGAGGGTCAAGAAATCTGCCCTCTCCTCTCTCCTGACCCCCAGGCGTTCATTACATCAGGCCTGGGGATGGGCCTATGATGAGAACTATGTTCTGACGGCCCATCTAGGTTTGGTTAGTGGGAACACCCCTTTCAGGCATGTGAAATGGCGGATCCCAGGTTCTTAAAAGAACTACCTGGCGGGTCTTTACTTTGCACGCCGCAGGTGAGCTGACTGGTCTTTTGAAGGTTATTTTTTGTGATTAAAAAAATAAAATGTCTCTCTTTACAGACCGCGTTCCCTGTATAGAGTTATGGGGTCATGTCAAGGTAATAAGGTAAGAGAACTTATTGGATTATTAGGGCCCTGAAGTTCCCCGTTAGGTGGCCAGAACGGTAACTGTGTTAGCCTTCGGGCTGCTAGCCATCTCAGGGTAGAGTAGTTGGTCTCTCTCTTTTAGAAGTTTATACTTAGAGTGTTGACTGACGCTAGAGCTTCAGATAGATCTTATGTCCGGCCCATGGGACCGTTTTGACTTCTCTGAGTATTTCGCCCCTTGAGCTCTGTTTGGGTTTTCATTAGGCTGTGCGATTCTGCAGCCCTTTGTATGGAATAAGACAGACTATATTCTTTAGTGGCTGTGGCTCCTCCGAGCCCTCAGATAGATCTATGCTTGCAGGCTGGCCCTCACCAGGGCTGCCTCTGTAGCTGGCCTAGGCTGTGCCAGGGATATTTGAGGCGCTCTGCTTAGTTTAGCATTTCTTCCTCTGACTCTTCACTTTGTGAATTTAGGTTTCTAGCATCCCGGTATAACAGCCTCCTCCCGTGGGAGTCGTTAGGCCAAGGCCCGCCCCCTTCTCTGCATTCTGGGGCGACTATAGTATTGCAGCGTGGTGCAGAGGATGGTTTATAAGGACATGGTAGGCCTCGGTCAGGCCTCCGTGGTATATATGTAAAACTTTTTTGAGCAGGGTTAGGCCGTCTTTCGCTTCACAAAGAAGACTGGGTCTCTTGCCCGACCCTGCCGTGCAGAACAGGCCTACGGATTCAGGCCGCCAGTATAGGCTTCACTCACCTCGCTGAGCCACGGCTCGAGCGCTGGGTTGCAGGTGGTTGGCAAACCCCACTCCCCTAGGTTGGGCACAGATACATTTTTGTCACCCCTAGAGCCACTGGCAGTCCCGCACCCTGTAACTTCAGGGCGAGGTGTGAGTATTCCCCTGTGATACAAGGTAGGTCTGAGCACTTTACTCCCAGTTCTGTTTTATCCTACCTCGCACCACTATGGCTCGGGTTGAGTACGAAGTAAGCCTTCACTTCTTCTTTGGTCGAAGTACGCTCCCCTGAAGCCAGAGCATTGCCCTGAGCTGACGCCCATGCATAGATGGTAGGCCCCTGACTATCTGGGGCCTCCATTGAGGCAGAGTGGTGTATGTTGTGCTCCCCTTGGTTTAAGGGTGCTAGCTTTCTTGCAGAGTACACTGCCATGGGCGATGTGATTAGGCACCAGGATGCTGTAGGCGCTGTGTGAACAGCTTATCTGCCAACGAAGGCTGCGCCATTGAGTAGTAGGCCTGAGCAGGCCTCCTTGATTGGGCAGCCCCCAAGAGGGCACTGTAGGCCAGCTCACTTTACGTGGTTGGCCTTGGTGGTTCGGGCAGTTGACTCACTGATGGGTAGTAGGCCTTAAACAGGCCTCCTCGGAGGTGAGTCTCAACATTGTGGGACATACCTTATAGCGCTACTGGAAGCCCAGTAGTAAATTATGATTGTGTAGTATGGTTCCCAACAGTGTATGTTAGCAGAATATGACTTGCTATCAGCTAGTAGGCCCGACCAGGCCTCCCTGATAGGCGAGTCCCGAGCTGGCTGGCCTTAGCAGGCCACCTTGTACTATCACCCATACTCACTGCCAGTGGTTATCAGGTAGTAGGCCACTCAGGCCTCCCTGAAGGTGAGCTCCCCACTTACTGTGGTTACCAGGTAGTAGGCCTCACCAGGCCTCCCTGAAGGTGAGCTCCCCCACATACTGCGGTTACCAGGTAGTAGGCCTCACCAGGAGCTATTATCAAGCTAGTGGCCTCTTGCGATCGGTCTCAGCTAGCCTTAGTAGGAGGCTGCTGAAGGCGAGCTTGCGCCCTGGCTCGCTAAAGTGTTCATTCTCTGCTACTGGTTCCCTCCCGGAACCTTTCCTGCCTACAGCCTGGTTTGCATACCAGGCGGACCTTGTGCTCCCCTCACCGAGGGTCACTATGAGCATGCGGCCTCCTTAGTCTGGTCAGACGGTCGTAGGCCTCTCGTGAGGCCTCCCACTTAGACCAGCCCTTAGGCCTTCACAGGCCTCCTCAGTGTTTTGAAACACAGACACTGGGTGGATCCGTGGATCGAGTAGAGAAACTACCCTCGCTAGCAAGGGTTGGAAAGCACTATGCTGAGTCATACTCTCCGGGATATCCCTTCTCTGAGATCCGGGCCGAGTGGTTCACTGTCAGCTTCGCAGTCCCTCGGGTTGGATGCCTTACTTAAGGCAATTGTCCAGAGGCTCTGTCTTCGAACAGACAGGATGTGGCCAGACTAAGTGTCTATGCACTGACACCAGGTCAGGCCGTGCTGGTGGCATTTCGGGGTGAGTACGTTCCCCTGAATAGTGATTGGCTGGGGTTCCTTCGGGTTCCCTAGCCACATTCCCTAGAAGGGACCCCTTCTAATTGGAAGCTGTGGTTCCAGGCCCGGAGCCGGCCCAGGTAGGCCTTTCATTTAACCATGTTTATGAAGGTTTTTCCTGTGAGGCTGTAACTTGGGCTATGACTGTAGGGAATGCTGTCACTGACAGCCCAGTGTGACCTGAGGGTGAGTGGTTCTAGCGTTTCATTTGAAGTTGCTGGTTCTGGTAGTTTTCACTGCCACTTGGCATGCACTCCCCTTAGCATGGCTGCGTTGGTATATCGTTCCCCATAACGTCGTTGACGTATTGTTGAGTTCCCTTCGAAAGGGAACGTCTCAGGTTACGATTGTAACCTATGTTCCCTGAGAACGAGACAATACGTCTCCCTGCCATGCCCTCAGGGCTTGCCTACCTTACAGTCCCTTCAGACGATAAGGTGATTTGTCATGTTTGCAAGGCGCCCTTATATACTTCCAGGTCGCACGTTAATCATTCACGCTAATGAGTCACGGGCTGTCGTCGGTCAATATGATTGACGTGATTTGATAGTGATTTCAGACACCTGTCACGCCTGAGACGTTTCCCATAACGTCGTTGACGTATTGTCTCGTTCCCTGTTCTCAGGGAACATAGGTTACGGTCGTAACCTGAGACGTTCCTCCCTGTTCCCCCCCTCCCTCACATAATTACTCAAATAATTGGAAATAATTTGAAAATGAATCACTTAAATACTTTGAGTAAAACACATTCATTTAATTAATTTCTCAATTAAATAAAATTTTATTTGGTAAAACTAGTAAAAATACTGACTTCACATGAAACTTCACATTACTTTGTAAAGTGTATTGTTTGGGAATTTTTATTTAATATATAAAATATAGGGTTCAAATACTCAAATACTTTAAAACCAACAACTGGTCAATAATAATTGGCAGTTTCTCTGTGAATCTGATGAAAACATGGTTTCCTGTGTAGTTTGATTGAATTGTAAATGTCCTTATCAATGTTAAAACCATTCATATTAATATATATATACTGAAGAAAATTATAAACACAACACCTTTGTTTTTGCCCCCATTTTTCATGAGCTGAAGGGGGGGTTGTTGATTGTGGCCTGTGGAATGTTGGTCCACTCATCTTCAATGGCTGTGCGAAGTTGCTTTATATTGGCAGGACCTGCAACACACTGTCGTATATGCCAGTCCAGAGCATCCAAAACATGCTCAATGGATGACATGCAAGAACTGAGATGTTTTCATCTTCCAGGAATTGTGTACAGATCCTTGCAACATGGGGCCGTGCATTATCATGCTACAACATGAGGTGATGGTCGTGGATGGATGGCACAATAATGGGCCTCAGGATCTTGTCACGGAATATCTGTGCATTCAAAATGCCATCAATAAAATGCACCTGTGTTCGTTGTCCATAACATATGCCTGGCCATACCATAACCCCACCACCACCATGGGCCACTCGATCCACAACTTTGACATCAGCAAACCACTCACCCACACGATGCCATACACTCTGTCTGCCATCTGCCCTACAGTGAAAACGGGGATTCATCCGTGAAGAGAACACCTCTCCAAAGTGCCAGATGCCATCGAATGTGAGCATTTGCCCACTCAAGTCGGTTACAGCGACGAACTGCAGTCAGGTCGAGACCCCGATGAGGACGACGAGCATGCAGATGAGCTTCCCTGTTTGTATTTCTGTACAAACTTCTGACAGTTTGTATAGAAATTCTTTGGTTATGCAAACCGATTGTTGCAGCAGCTGTCCGGGTGGCTGTTCTGAAGATGCTGGATGTGGAGGTCATGGGCTGGTGTGGTTACACGCAGTCTGTGGTTGTGGGGCCGGTTGGATACACTGCCAAATTCTCTGAAACGTCTTTGGAAACGGCTTATGGTAGAGAAATGAACATTCAATTCACGGGCAACAGTTCTGGTGGACATTCCTGCAATCAGCATGCCAATTGCATGCTCCCTCAAAACTTGCAACATCTGTGGCATTGTGCTGTGTGATAAAACTGCACATTTTAGAGTGCCCCTTTATTTTGGCCAGCCTAAGGCACACTTGTGCAATCAGCTCATGAAAAATGGGGGCAGAAACAAAAGATTTGCGTTTATAATTTTGTTCAGTGTACATAGATGATATTCATGGAATTTAATATCAGGGTCAGGATGTAACAGCCTGGCTCCGCTTAGCAGGAATGGCAGATAAAATTGCTATTTGGTCTCCAACTGAGAGAATGAGCCGTTATCAATGTGAGTGATAAAACATTCACAGAATGTCAGATTCTCCTTGCCCAAAGAGTCTCTTTACACCACTGCAGTTCAGAAGAACACAGGAAGTAGGCCAACATTTTCGAGCCAGGAATGATAGAGCTGGATGGACACGGTGCTTTCTGCTGGGGTGGAACCCTGTAGAGAGAACAGTGAGAACAATGAAGGAAAGGAGGAGGATTCACATTGAAGTGTGAACAGAGATAACTCAACATACTGTGGCGAGCATCACCCAGGTGTGCTGCCAGCTTGAAAGGGGTTCGGCCTGCTGCAAACCAGCTGCCAAGGGACATCAAGGATCAGGCACACCGCTGTTTGAGACAGAAGAGAGAGGGAATGGCATGCTGCTTTCTCGAGTTCGTCCTAGTGCTCGCCAAGAATGCATTCATCACCCATTGGTGTGACATAGAAAACCATCTGGCCGCATGCTGAGACACAGTGCTTTAAAGAGAGGGAGGAGGAGAAGCGGTTACCTGCAACCTGGAATAGTGTGAAAGTGCTGTACTGTAGTTTTACGCTGAGATGAAGAAAATAACACACTGGAGAAAACATACTTCTAGTGCTTTGACGAGCTGGGGAATATCATTAGTATGTTTTCAAAGTAATTTTTTTCTTTTGTTTTTTCTATTGAAGTGTACAGAAATCATACAATCCTTTTTCAGTGAAACACACAAATACAACAACAAAAACATTTTAGTTTGCTCTCATTTGTATGTTCCTATTAACTTCATACCCAATACCTATCTACAGTATCTATCTATCTATCTATCTATCTATCTATCTATCTATCTATCTATCTATCTATCTATCTATCTATCTATCTATCTATCTATCTATCTATCTATCTATCTATCTATCTATCTATCTATCTATGACAACTCTTCTCCCATGGCCTCATGGGATAGTAAAGTGTCAATCGAGTGTATACTTCAGAATCTCGCCAGAAGTACAGTAGTAGGTCATCCGGTTATTTTGAACTTACTGTTTTATGAATACTATGAATTCGGACATGCTACTCAGCTCACATACTGTTTTTCGCCTACTATATAGTATGGAAGTAGGCATATTCAGATGCAGTGCACGTCTGCTGATTTGGGACAGCACATCAATTTCTATTGGCAACATAAGGAAAGGATGTTAGCGTTATATAGTGCTCTTACTGTTAGATGCACTTGGCCCTTTAAAATTACCTTGTGTTCCCAGGCTGTTTTATGGACAGTAATCACTGTAGCTGATGACTTGCAGGGAAAATATGACTTATGAAACCATATTAGTTTATTTTCCATTGCTCAAGGTTTTGTTTTTTAATTACCCTGTTATGTGTCTTCGTGCACCGACTATGGAAGCTATGGCTGTGTTTTAGACATACATTGTCTCTTACAATACAAAGCAAACATATAAAACAATATTAAACAACAACTCAGTGTGGAATCTCCTCTAGGATTTAGTTTGAATTAATAATGTCTTACAGCTGTTTGAAATGAAATGCTAAAGTGAGCGTGAGATGTGCTGCTCTACTCAGTGAACTGCTACTGTAGCTCACGCAATGTGTTCTTATGCTGTCAGCTGCTTTAAATTACCTGCTGCACTCATTAAACCCACACAACAACACCTGGATACTTTAAGTCGCTCACGTTCGATGTAGTCGATGTGTCGACTGATTGGGATCACGCTTAGGGACCCTGTCATCTTCGAGTACTGTTAAAATTAGCCAATGCACATTGGTGTGCAAGATCTGCATCTCACACTCCGCCCCGCGGCCCGGTTATAAATACGGAAGTGGATGCAGGCACCAGTTGTCTTTCGCTTCGGAGCCGATCGGTCTTCATTTCGATGTCTCGGAAGAGTGTTGTTATATTACAATGAGCGAGTGTGTCGGCGCTTCTTCAGGAAGTCTCTCCCGGTGCTGGTGGTTCTACAGCGCGAGTGCAGTGGTGGTCGCGAGCCTTCTGAGCTCTCAACTGCTGTTTTAACAGCATCACAATTCTGTCTTTGTGTTTGTATTTCTGACGGCTGGTTAAGGACGAAGAAAGTGAGTGCTTCACTGGTACAGGCTACACCATCCCTGTCAGTGTTGCTGCGATCATTCCCCTGTGTGCTCCGGCACTGGTGAGAGTTTTTCATTTCCTGAAAGAGCAACACGGGTGCGATTGCATCTTTTTCAAGATGTCATTCCACCTGTGTGTTTCTGGATGCGGTCGTTCCCTGTCCCCCTCTGATGCTCACAATTGTTGCATCACGTGTTTGGGCTTACAGCACGCTGATGCAGCTTTTGTGGATGGTTCATGTTCCCATTGCGGGAATATGGCTGTCTCGGTGTTGAGATCAAAACTCGCCTTCATCTGCGAAGGTGCAGTCCCCATTACCATCCCCCACCCCCGGGTGCCGTGTGGGATGGGTGATCAGAGGATAGTGATGGAATACTCGCCCGGTAACCATTCCCTGTGGGCTCCTCACTCCTCCATCACACCGCAGCCGGTGGATTCACCCGTTGACATGCTGGTCCCTGTGTAATGGACCGACCAGCCGTTCCATTTGGGGGCCCTCCAGAGGACAGGATGCCGATTACCGTTGCGTGTGAGTTACGAGGTTATCCTTCCAGTGGAGAGGTCTGTCACGGCACACCTGTGTCCGGCAGCCACTGCCTCTTGGATGGGGGATCCTCATCTCCCCTCTCAGGCCTGTGAGTTCTCGTCCGTTCTTACGGGCATAGCTTACAAAGCTTGTGGGCAAGCCGGTTCCTCTTTGCCTGCCATGCCGTTGCTACAGGTCTGTCAGGCCAGGGCACTCATGGACATGCACGAGGGTAGTCTAGACCGTGCGCTCTTGAGTGAGCTCCGCACTGCAACCGAGCTTGGCCCTCCTGGGCACAAGCGTTTGCGGCTTGCACGATCGGTCTAACGATGTCCACCCTGGTGGTCCAGGAGCGCCATCGTTGGCTCAGCTTGGCTTGATACTGTGGATGCGGACAAGGTTCGGTTCCTGGACTCCCTAATTTCCCAGGTTGGGCTGTTCGGCGACGCGGTGGAGAACTGTACCCAACAGTTCTCTGCTGCCCAAGCGCAGACGGAGGCCATCCGACACATCCTGCCCCGGCGGCCCACTACTGCCTCCACCTTGCCGCCGGTAGCAGTTCCTCCGCCTGCTCGTTGCCGAGGGCGTCCCACTGCCGCTGCTTCCGCTGGGCCTCTGCAGCAGCCTCCACCCAGGCCTCAACGTGCAGCCAGCCACAGGCAGACCGCCCAGCCTGTCTCAAGAGCTGCCAATCCAGGTGGCAAGCGTAAGACTAAACGTCATTGAGACAGGCCACCCAGGGATGGGGGAACGAGCTCTTCAGATGGTCACCGTTCCACCACTGGCTCCCCGGAGTCCAGCAGTACCCGAATTGTCAAAAGAGCAAATTCCTTCGTTCCTGGGTCACAAGAGTGGCAGTGCCACAAGTCTGGCAGTGTTCGACCCTGTAAAGCCTTGCACCCCTCAGCCCCCTCTTGTGTCGCCAGAAGGCAGCCAGGTGCACTTCGAGGACCCAATTACGCCTTCTCCCGTACCCCCTGCCGACCTGTGGAGACAGTTAAGTGTTGCACTGTACACTCAGACCTCGTTTCGGGCTCCCCCCGGGCCTTCCGAGCCAGGTCCCTGTTCTCCTCCTCTCTGCCCCACCCCAGGTACGTCTGTGGAGCCTCTGGTCCACCTGGCCCAGTTTATGGAAGTCGTTACACTTCGGTTTTGAACGAACGTGCCCCTGTCATGCGCGCGGAGATCACAGTCCTACTAGCGAAGGATATGATAGAGCCAGCTCCTCTAGCCGATTTGAAGATTTGAAGACTGGCTTCTACAGCCCGTACTTATATATGTGTATGTTATAAATGTGTATTTCATATATACACATTCATTACTATGTTTTTTAACACACTTAAATACATGTACAAAGTTCACTATGTATTAATGTCTAATAAGAAGATTGATGGACAGTTTAAAATATTTTAATAATCCTTTTTCAGGCTTTAAAGAAGTAAACTTTTTGATTTTGATGAGTTGACTGTGTTAACTGTCATGGGTTGTGTGGGAGAGAATCAACACACGAAGATGATGAAGTAGGTTGACAGGCTTTAATTCCAACGACGTTAATCCAACACGGTACATCCAAAACACAACTGCACAAAGACGTGACCCGTCCAAGACACACTAACTGAACTGGACTTAAGTAGGTGAGATAATGACACGCACACATTTAAACTCATTGACTAAATCAAATGAGTGACCATGATGACAAACAAGGCATCAAGAAATGGTGAACAAAAACAAACTTAATTTGTTATAAATTTAATTATAATATATAATAAATTAATATACTAAATCACATGTAAAATACTTGTTTATAATTTTAATTGAAGTTTGTTATTTGTTATTTTGTAATATCTTTTAAATGTATAAATTGTAACTTCATCATTACAAATGTGTAGTTACAAATATATTTAAATACGTTTCAATAGTATAGTGTCAATAGAAATCACATTACATTTTTAAGTTTAATTTACCACAAATACACTTAAACCATGTTTCAAAGACAATATAAGTAAGAATGAAATGACATATAAAGATGTACTTAATAAAATTTTTGTCCGATACAGATAATTCGTTGTATTTGAAAATCGATAGCTGTAATATTGCCCGTTAAATCTAAATCCAAATATTTATATATATTTCTTAGAGCCTGATTACAAAAACAAAAGTCTCACCATTAATGATGTTCTTATTATGATTTTATGCAATCTATGACAGACTTGTGGTGCACGTTGCACTTAACTGTATTTTCTTTTTTTAAGTTATTCCAGTCATATTTCAAGCAATTCAAACCCCTCATGGTAAACAGCGTGTATCAGAAGTGTCTCAGCTGAAGGAAATAATCCATTATAAATCGGCTTTAATATATTGGCCAAATATTCTTATTGAACATTCAAAATTGTGGTGGCCGATATATGCATCCCTACTAATTTAATTGCAAATTAATTGCAATTAATTTAATTAATTAGTGCATCCCTACTAATTTAATTTACTACAAATGTAAACTATAATACATTTTCATGTAATTGTAAATAGCATGCAATTAAGTGTCTAAAAACATTACATTCAGTTCATAATTGTTATGTTTGGGCAGGGATGAAGAAAGGTAAGAATCCACTTGCAGCTAAGTTCATTCAAAACCAAAGAGAAAGATAAAGATAATCCAAAATTAGGTGCCAAAATCAAAAACAGGAGCAGGAACATGAAACATGACAAACCAAGACTGAAACATAGGGGAATATATACACAGGATAACAAGAGGTTAACAAGGCACACCTGAAACTGATGAATCACTATGACAACTAATGAGGGTAACTATGGCAACAAACAGGGTTGTATAGGGCACTGAACAAGGAAGTAAACACAGAAACAATGGGAAACAGAACACACTTCAAAACAAGAGTCCATAAACACATAACCAAAACGGGAACACACATCGGGAACACATCTTACTGATCATGTCATCAATAATGTCATTTTTTTATATCTTAAAGCATATCATTTAGTATGCTGAAGTGATGGGTTTTTTTCACAAGTGTGATTATAGAACGATAAAATGGATGTGGATTCATTTTCAGGTCATTTGGTCTTGGAATAATTTGGTTAGATTGTTTTGAGTTCATGTTGATATCTTTGCAGGTAGACATCGTTGAGATCTCTTCTAAAAGTTTAGAAGGGAAATAAAAACACATCTGTTTAAGCTCTCTACAATCTTAGGTCTCTAATTAGCTTTATTATTTCTTCCTACACAAAAACAACTGACACTTGGGAAAAAAAAATCTCAGAGTCCCTAATTATATTTGCATGTGTGCCATTGTATGTGCATGCATATAATAAGCAATCCATGCATTTGCATTTGAGAGTAAAATTAAATGGTTAGGAATCTGCCACAAATACTTTTTGAAAAAGAAACAGTGAGCAAATAAGAATGTTTGCTTGTTATATCACAGGAACCCTTCTGGTGGAGAACATGCAGATAAACGGGAGAGCAGAAGACCCTGACAGGACCATCTCTTTATCTCTACGGGACAGCCATGACCACTGGGTCATTCTGGACCCGGTCAAGCAGCGTTTGTATCTCAACAGCACCGGACGAGTTCTGGACCGAGATGTAATTATCTGACATCCTTTTGCTATTCAAGTCTGAGACCACCATTGAATTCTAGTGATACAGAAATGACACACTTCCCCTTTAAACATGACAATAAAATATGGAAATATGTAGGATTTTTTAAAGTGCCCCAATTATGGTATTTGAAAAGTTTGCTAATTTTGTTTTAGAGGTCTCCTACAATAGATTTACGTGCATCCAAGTAAAAAAAAAAAAAAAAAAACATGCATTGCACATCATATCATTTCCCAAATAGTGAAAATGGCTAGTTCGAAGATTCAGTCTCCCTAAACCACTCCTTTCCGAGAGCCTACTCTGCTCTGATTGGTCTAATGGCCCAGTCTGCTGCGATTGGTCAACTGTTTACAATGCATGTCAAAAACAAAACTCTCCAAAAACAAAACAAAACTCTTCCAGCCCTCAGAAACAACTAAAGTGCTTTAGGACGGGTCAAAGTAGATGTTGCTTGCGAGCAGCCAATGAAGACCATAGGCTGTCATTATGCAAATTTGTTACATTGTTTCATAGGTTTTTAACAGGAAGTGAGACTGGAATTGATGACAATAACTTTTTTTGTGGTTCACTTTGATCTTTAAAACTTTGCAGGAATTTTCACAAACAGGTATATTATACACTGCATGAAAGGTAATATTCAAATTAGCATAATAATGGCACTTTAAATCCTAAAATTGTTAGGCAAATAATATAATTTGGAATAAAAAAAAAATTAACCAGTGGTCTCAGACTTTTGGACATTCTTTATCTGTTCATTTATTTATGTTCAATCAGAACTATGATAAATAAATGAAAAAAAATCTCTTTAGCTGGAAAATCTTTTGTTCACAACATGCACTTTGTAATGGGCTTTATAATGTACTGCAAATGTTCATTTTTAGTTTGTCTTGCTTGATGCACACCATGCAAATTAACTGCTTGAATTCAATCTTTTCTTTTTGTCTTTCAGCCTCCCTCCTACATTCAGTCCATTGTAGTGCAGGTTCAGTGTACTAATGAGCTTGTTGGCACGGTGATCCTACACGAAGTACGGATAGTTGTCCGGGATCGAAACGATAACACCCCACGCTTTCAGCAGCCACACTACTATGTAGCCATTAATGAGGTGAGTTTCTATTTTGCAGGGCTTCTTTTGTTCTTCTTCTGTAGTTGTAATGACTTTTTCATGAACACCGAAGTCACTGGCATTCTGGAGCACCCGTTATTAAAAGTTTGCAGAAGTTGCTTGGCTAAAACTGAACATTTGCTAGCTGTAATTGGAAATTCAACCAGTGAATTGTGTCAGTGTGATGGTTTACCTACGCCGGGGTTATTTTGCGGTAAATGAATTGCACTTGATGGCTTTGGAGCTGAATCATTTAGCTGTAAACATTTCTCTGTATTTGACTGCCGTGTAATTACCCCAGAAGTGCTGTAGCTCTCCGAGTAAATCTGCTAGTCACCTTTTGTATCTTATTTAGCTTCTCTTTGTTTTTCCACTGCAAGGCTTGTATTGTGTATTACCATAACACCGTTGTTCAGCATACACAATGTTGAAATTTTTACTCTGCCCCATTTTTTTTTTTTTTTGCATCTCAATTCACAACAGCTAACATTCATCTATTCTGATCCATTCAACAATCCAAGTGTTTGAAATAATTAAAGGGATAGTTCACCCAAAAAATAAAAATTCTGTCATCAATTACTCACTCTCATGTCATTCCAAACTCGTAAGACTTTCGTTCATCCTCGGAACACAAATTAAGCACTTTTTTCTGTCCCTCTGTTGACAGCTACGCAAATGACACTTTGATACTTCAAAAAGTTAATAAAGAGATCGTAAAACTAATCCATATGTAATGAGCGGTTTAGTCCACATTTTTTTAATTGACTGTTTATGTGATGAACAGATTGAATTTAGGTAACAAATAGATTCAAAAATTTTTTTTTGAAAGAAGTATGTTATGCTCGCCAAGGCTGTATTAATTAGTTATATTTTGAAAAACAATTACAATTAAAAATAACTGTTTTTTATTTTAATATATTAAAATAAATAATATTAAAATAATAATATAAAAGTAATTTACTCCTGTGATGGCAAAGCTGAATTTTCAGCATCATTACTCATTACATCATTACATTCTTCAGTGTCACATGATCCTTCAGAAATCATTCTGATATGCTGATATCTCATTTTGGTAGCTAAGTCCAAATATAAGAGATATGAAAAGGACAGGAGATGTGTAAAACTTTGTGAATGACAGTAATGCCAGTTCCATGCAGTTTCATGGTGGAGATTTTGTGTGGGCCTGCCATTACGGTCACGATACACCGCATTCTATGACTCAATCTTTCCCGTTAAAAATGTCGTCCTTTTCTGGACATTCATTAGCCCTATTTTTATTTTTTCCTTCACTTTGGATTAGTTTCCGAGGAACATTCAACACGTCGTGCCATGGTGGGTATCTAGGAATGCTGCCTCCGTCTCCAGAGATCTTCTCACATTGGATTGACTGCATGGGGAGTGTGTGGCTTTCAGCTAATTGAGAGTTGTTCCCCGGAGAGCTGTCAGTAGAGATTTCCCTCATTAGAAGGCAGCTTCAGTGGCAGGCAGCCTCCTCTCGAGTGGCCTCAAAAAACGGCAGGCTGTATTGCCCGCCATCGATTTAAACCGGAGTTTGAAACGTCTGACTGACGCACAGATAAGGGGACTAACACAGCTCAGTCCATCAGTCAACAAGCACTGAAGAGTGCACTATATAAGTCCACCGAGTGCTGAAGTAGTATGCTCAGTTTAAGAGAGACGGTGAAGTTAATAATAATGTTGGGGGGAAAGCATTTGATAGACATGTGGATTGAATTGCAAGTGGTTCTAAATGGCTAAAGGGTTGTTTGTGTTCATTGAGTGTCTGCAGATGCTGTGAAGTTATAGAGAAGTTCAGGTTTCCATTGATCAATGTCACTAACTTAATATCCTTTTGCCCTACAGCTATTGAGATTGATTGGCTGTCTTAAACTGTAAGCTACAAGAGGCTGTGCTATACTGAAAATTGTCGGGTTGACGACTGTTGATGACCATTTTAGCCATGACTATATTTGCTTGTAGCATTTTATTTATGACAGAGCCAAGAACCATGATTAGCTACAATACTTGCTCTTCATGGCTGTCTGATAGAAACCTCATATCTCCATATTTCGTGTTTAGTGTTTTTTTCTTCCATAAATCATTACGATTGGTCACACTTTACATCTGCCTGTGGGTTTTACAAATATTTTACCGATGAAAAGTATTAAAAATAGCTTGTGACTTAACCTCGTAACTCCATTGGATCCTCAAACTGTCAATAAAACCTTGTAACTCCAGCCTGCCTCAGTCTTCAATAAAGTGCCTCACACATTTTGGACCATCTATGCATGTTTGCAATGCAAGGTTAGTAAGACTCGTCGTGTCATAGCTAATACTGTCTTAAGCCGGTGTGTGACATTTCATCTTATATAACATGAGATTTTGACCAAATGACGGAAAAGACAGAGCGTGCACATAGCTACAGTAAACTTTATAATCTGCAAGTTGCCGAACACGTAATGCGACATTTACTGCCTCAAAATTGCCTGTTCTAATGATGGACAAAATGCATATATCCAACATTAGCTTGTCAAATTTTAGGACCCCCTTGAAAACGAGATGATGCATCTCAATGTGTTTATCCTATTTGTTACAAATACCTCATAACTCCATTAAAGGTTGATTTTGATCAAATGCTAATATAATGACACGCTCAAGTGTCTAACCATATGTAAGGCCACAGTATATACTTTGAAATACAGTGTGTTTTTTTTTTCATTTCCTGAAAAATTGTGCATTTGGATATACAAGGTTTCCGTCTGACAGCAACATATTGCTAGTGAGAGCAGAAAGGACATTCTCAGTAATGAAAAAAAAAAAAATATATATATATATATATATATATATACACATACAGTATGTATAGTCAATGAACGTTTATTTGTTTATCTATCAATCATTGTATTGCATTGCATTGCATTATATGTTAAAAACTGCAGAGCTTTGACCATACAAGTATTTAAATATAATGTTACTAAGACATATTATTGGAAGATATGGAATGACAACTAATATTTAATGCATCAAGTAGTCTGCTATACTGTTATAAAAATCTAACTGATTGCACTTTGTGGAACATATGCTAATAGCTATGCTATTGTGCTTTATTTGACACTGTCAGATTCACTCAGGATTTTATTTCTAGGAGCTCTATGCATAACAGGCTGTTTGATTATTCTTTGTTCAGATAGCCTTACGTGACCTCATCATGACAGCAGTCAGAGACTTTTCCTCAGATCGTGATGGCGGTTATTTTCATCATAAAGGGTCTCTGAAGCATCCTAACTCTCTTTGCCAGTTTTGTTGTCTGGAATTTGTCTTTTTTCTGTCTAATATGTCTTGTCAGAATGTCAGAGTAGCGGCTCAGGAACTAAAATCTGAGTTCCCAGGTGCCTATAGCTTCCGCAGCAGACTCGTACCTATTACTTCCTCTTTTTCTTTGCACTTCTGAGAGCCGTACCACAGCAGGTCCTCGTTATGACAGCCAGAATGCTCTGAAAGAGATGAAGAGAAGGAGTGCTGTGTACTTTATAAGAGCATATCCATCAAACTCTCCCTCAAAGGAATGCTGTTTAACACAACGGTCAAGACGCTTAAAGCATAAACCAGTCCGCCAACTTACCCGCACCAGGAATCAAGCACAAGATGATGAAATGGCAGTAGCAACTAAGAATGAAACCACGTTCACGCTGATAGGCGGCCAACTGAGAAAGTGTTAAAGATGCTTAACTCGCGTTTCTATCTTTTTCAGCTAACGCCTGTTGGAACCACCATCTTCTCAGGTTTTACAGGGAACAACGGGGCTGTTGACCTTGATGATGGTCCTAACGGACAAATTGAATACACCATTCGTTACAACCCTAAAGATCCAGTACGTGTTTTTCTTTCTTTCTTTTTTATTGCTCAGAATGTCCTCAGAATAATAATAATAATAAAAAAGCTTAAAGCTAACATCTTCAAATGTGATTTGAGTAGTCAATATGCATTGGTATAAAATTAAAACAGCATCAACAACAACAATAACATTAATACTAATTTATATTTATTATAAGAAAAGTAACATCAAAATATTATTACTATTATTATTAAGTCATTTTAATACATTTTCAGTAACACATTATTTTACAATGTCCTTGTTCTATTATACAGTACATGTTCTTACTATAGTAATAACAGTAAATTCTGTATAATTGTAAGCAACCTACCCTAAACGTATAGTAAGAACATGTTGTTCACAATGTTATTTAAGTACTGAGTGATAATGAACTATTACTATAGGGTTATGGTTAGGAGGTTTGTTACAGGGTAAGTTGGATGTAATTATGCACAATTTATTGTTATTACTATAGTAACCATATGCATGTATAACAATATGTTACATGTTTGTGTAATTACACTGTAACAATATCACCTTTAATTAAAGTGTAACCCAATTTTCAATTAGTCTGCCTTCTAACAACTGGTCAGAAATATGTTGTTATAAGTGTAATAACAATTGTGTTTTTTATTTTATATGATTTTTATTTTTTGTTATTTTACTTTATTTTATTGCCAGCCATAGTTTTATATTTCTCTCCAGGTTTATGAATTTATCTATATGGTCTGGGTGTGCTGGAGAGGTAACAGAGAATTTCCAGCAAGTTATTTTTAATTGATTTACTCCACAACCTTACAAACCTAAACCTTGGTGAACACATTGTGCATCATTGATACAAAGCATAATTTAGCACAATTTGACAACATGAAAATATACAAACAAAGCAGTAAATGCACCAAATATAATACTGCAGAAAGTATGAATGTGATGAAATGCAAATAAAGTCAGCAAATCATTTAAATGAATGTGGTGGTATTACTGTATACATGCACATTGGTGACATTCTCGTATTGCTTCTTAAGGAGTGCAGCATTATTGCTTTGAGTGGAGTGAGAGGAGCTAAACACCACTTAACCATTTCAGGAATATTTTATTCACAAAGTTCAAGTGTTTTGTGTGATATCTCTACATTCGAAAATCTCCCTGTAAACCACCCACACTGACCATCTGATGCATATGTTTACTGAAAAGCACTCTCAATGTGATGCAATGAAATCTGTAATTGAGCTCTAAACAGTAATTTTATAAGTTCACCTAAGGAAAAAAAGTTGCTTTCAAGGTATGGCGGAAAATTTTCAAGATAAATAATTATTCCGTCTAAGTGGGTGGTTCTTGGCCAGAGTAACCTTCAATGTGGATTGGATTTAATGTTGATATTCAAAGGTCTAGCTATGCGAAGACTACTGCGTTCACTTTCTAATTCATGGGAAACCCTTTTGACCTACTCTTTCTGCCTCCACAGACCACAAACAGGACATTCGACATCCCTCTCACCCTGTCAGGATCTGTGGTTCTGAGAGAGAGGCTGAATTACGAAGAGATCACTCGCTACCTGGTCATCATTCAGGCCAACGTAAGTCTCCATGGGAGGAGATGATATATAGTACAAAAGAAAAGCTCACCCTCATGTCGTTTCAATCCTGCAACTCTTTCACAAACTAAGATGTTAAGCACAGTGCCCAATCTTCCTTTGCCTATACAAAAAGTGGATGGCCGTTTACATGGCCAAACTCTAAAATGAAAAATGAAAGAAAAAAAAATAATAATAATAATAAAAAAACAGCTTAAATGTAGTTTATACAACTCTGAAGTCATTTGATAATTTTGTGTGAGGAACAGACTGACATTGGAGCTGTTAATCACTGTAAATCTCCTCTGAATCCCTCAAGTCTCATTTGCTGTTGTGTTCAATTCAGAAACGAGGCCTTCAGACACGTAATGCTTTGCGTTTAACGTTAATTGGTGCTAAATGGCATTGGTTGGACTTAAATTTCAGTCTGTCCCTTACACAAAGGCTGAAGTCTTGGAATATAGTGGGAAAGAGTTGTAGAAACTAATTTTATGATATTTATTTTGTCATTTTGGAGCAAAATTGTGGTCTTATGGTGCAGTCCCATTTACAATTTTCATTTATAATCCACATGATCTGGAATTTTGCATGAGGGAGAAAGATTTCCCCAAAGAAATTTTGCAACAGATTTAAGATGGTCACACATCTTTTTAATGTGAACTTTATTCAGTATATTTATCTTGTTTGTATGTAGAATGTTTTAGACCTAAACAGCCTTAAAGTCCAACCAAGATATTCAACAAGAAAAAGATGTAGGGACTTGAAAGGGATTTAAAAACTAAGCGAGATGTCGAAGCGAATCTTCTCATTCTGTCAGTAGAATGTCTTATTTGGACTTTGACTGGAGTCTTTTTGGGTAGCGAGTGAGTTTGAAATCTTGGAGTTGGATTAAAACGTCAGCCATAAAACCAAAGTTTGTGTTTCCCTTCAGGACCGAGCTCCAAACCCAAAGGACCGGCTCACCGCCACCACTACGCTTACGGTGGATGTGTTGGACGGAGATGACCTGGGCCCCATGTTTCTACCTTGCAGCCTGGTAGACAACACTCGAGACTGCAAACCTCTTACTTACCACGCCAGCATCTTGGAGCTCACAGATCCGGTGAGTGCTTCCTGATCCTGTGCTTTAAGAAGTAGAATTAAGTCTCCTCATACACTATCTTGTAGCTCCAGCCCGAGAATTAAACTGGCAATGGTTTGTAGTTTGACTGTATTAAGTGTATTTTGCATTGCTGGTCTTGGAAAACATCTTTATTCTCTATGACAGACCAAATGGCTTTGCATTGCAAATGCTTCTAACGTTAGAGACCTTTTTCATTCTGATTTCATTTCCGAATTCACTTAACAATTCCAGTGTTTTGATTAATTTAGTATTTTCTGTCGCAAATTGAGTCTCTTGAGACGTTTTTGGTTGCACAAGTTTTGGTTAATTTTGAGTTGGACATGACGAAAATAATGCCTTGCGGTTCAGTGAATAAGTCGAGAACCGATTTGTTGAGGGAGTATCTCATGAAACTGATTCAAACAGATTAAACACTTATCACTTTGAGTGTTTTTGAGCCATTTGTTGAAGTTTAGTAAATAAGCCAAGAACCACTCCAACCAATTTAGTAAGCAAGTCCTTTGACTGATTTAAACTGATAACCTTTCAGTTTGAGACTTTTTTGTTTAGTTTTTTTGTTTATTAATTTAAAATAAAAGGCTCATTTTGTGAAATGGACAACTCTGGTCTTGCTGTATGTTTACTTGCAAAGGTGTCGCTACACTCTTTTTACTGGGGCACGAGCACTAGTGAAATACTGCTGCACCCAAATAAAATATATTGATAAATCTTTATCTCTCAATAGAAATTGCCATATACTGTACTCATCTGAAAATCTTTTTTCCTGAAAATCATGTTCAGTGTTTTCTATCAGCTATTTAAAATTGTAACTAGTGAAGCCATATTCACAAATAAATCAAGTTTCGATTTAAAATGTCAAATAGGTTGGCAAAAAGGGTCTGAAATTTTTGCAATTCAGTTTGATTCATTTCGAGAGTTCAATCATACACTGAATCATCTGCAGGGCTTCCAGGATCTAAATAGTAATGGGATACTTAATCAGACAGCTATTTATATATATATATATATATATATATATATATATATATATAAATATGTATGTATATATATACATGCCCCAGTACGTATAACAAATACTAGAAACTCTCTTGTTAACTCACCATTAAATCAAATATGAAATACCATTACAACCATGCTGGTTCCAGTTGTTTTGAAAAAAAAGTGGACACAGTTTCTGCATAAAGAACCAGTTCTTGGTTACAAATCCTACAAACAAGTCACTGTTGTATTGGCATTTCTTTTTAATTACCACTTAAAATTATTTTGTGAAGTGAAACTTATAATGTAGATAAATGAGGTGATTAAGGGACAATTTGTGAGTGGGGGTAAATGTGTAGGCGACACAATGCAAGTGTAAAGTGTAAATAATACAAAAGTCTTATTTTTGTGCTAAACTTTGTCTGGCTCAAGGGCAGAGTGGTGATGGGGTTCTTAGTAACTCAGTTCACGGGTCACCCCTATCTACGATTGCACCTGCAATATTTGCAGCTCCAGCGCAGAGCCTTGAGCACTAGGATATCGCCACCCGGCTTATGTGATAAATGCTTCTTTAAAAACATGAAATTATGGCCATGGGGCATACAACCTCAAATCAGCATTTCTATTAGCTTCCGATTTGGTTGATGTATTGAAAACTTGATTTATTTTCAGCCAACTCTCAACAAAGTCAAATGATGTTTGACTTGAATATTGCACATTGTTGTTGTTGTTTTTTTTTTGTTTTTTTTTGCATTTAGCTGCATTCACAACCTATTTTATTATGGTGATGTGATGTGTTTTACAAGTGAAACAGGGTAATCAACCAAAAAAGGGTAGGACAGAACATTATTGTATTCATTAATAGTGAATTGGTTAATGAAAAGTGAGAGTGACAAGAAGACAGTGCTATAACATTAACCAATATCCCAGGCTGTCTATGTAACGTTGCTTGGAAGCTGTTGAACCTCTGTTATTGGCACGAACCTCATCCAAGGTTACATCTGTTGGAGGTCTTGCTCAATTGGTCTGCTTCTTGTACCGCAAAAACGTTTGGCAGGATTGAGGTCTGGAAATTTCCTTTGTTTGAGTCACTCTGTTGGTGACGTACTACTTTATATTTAGTCATTGCCATGTTGCTTGAATCAGCTTTGAAGTTTTACATCACAGACAGGTGCTTTAATATCCCGCTGTACAATTTCCCGATACACCTTGTAATTATTTTGTTCCTCAATGATAGAAACCCACTACCAGAAGAAACAAAATAATAATAATAAAAAAAAAAATATATAGTATATACCAATATACTCGTATACAATGCTTCACAGTTGGGATGTTGAGGCAAGGCAAGGCAAGTTTATTTATATAGAACATTTCATACACAATGGTAATTCAAAGTGCTTTACATAGAAGAAATTAAAATAATCAAAGGAAATCAGAATAATTAAAACAGTTAAGTTTTAATAGTTAAGTTTTATGAGTTAAGTAGAAATTAGTTGCAAGTAGAGCAAGAGCAGCCTTTTCTATCCACCTTTTTCCCAAGCACGAAAGTTCCTCATGATTCAAACCAGACGCCTGTAGGCATCTGTGTCTTGTTTTTTACATTGCTGTTGCTTCATATGTTGCTTTTATAAAATTGAAATACCAATTCAAAGTCACCATGAAATCAAAATTGACTATTCTTATTGTTTATGGAATATTGCTGTTTATATTTAATGATTTATCCATGCAGATCTTTTTTTTTTCTTTTTGCATGTGCCCTTTTAATAGATCTTCAAAATAATATCTCCTCTCTGATGACGTGTTTATTGGCGTGAGGGCGGGGCAACCTGTCACTCACATGACTTCACAGCAATAGCAAAGCACACCCATCATAATTCCAGATGAACAAATCAAGTCCCGCCCTACATTTGTTTTCCTTGTTCGAAAAGACGTTTCACTCGAATATACTCCATGTCTCAATAGGGAAGATAAGACTATCAAAACTTCTTAACTAAACCCTAACCCTAAGTCTTTAACCATAATCACATTTGTTTTAATTTTTACATGTAAAGCAAGTGGCATTCTTCTGGAATATCTTCTTTTACACAAACATTTCCTAGATATATATTTTTGTAGCAAGCAACAACAGCACATTTAACTTAAGCACACATGCAACTTACATTTCAAACGGTCCTGTTTATGCTGTTTGTATAGCTTTTACAATGATTTTAAATGGGACCAAAACATTTTAAGCAAACAGGGTGTCATGATTGTTTGGTCAAGAAACATGAATTTACTGGCTCTTAAATATTTTGTTTATGTTATTAGTTGCATTTGATTAGAAACATTAGAGAAGCTACATTAAAGAGTAAAAAAACAAAAAAAAAACATTTTGGATATATTCTTTGTTATAAACCCCAGTGTGTTTATACAGTCAAGCTGTAAGTCCACAAAGTGCATTTATAGTGCTAAAAGCACGGAAAGCCAAACGCATTACGAGACAGATAATTCACAAGTAATTAGTTTAACACTTAAACGCGAGAGGTGACAGTGATTCATTGATTAAATGTTCCCAATTTAAATTTAAAACAGATAGCTTGTTAACAGCCTACTGAAGAAAACTTTTTTTAAACAGAAGGGGAAAAAACATTTAGCTTACTTCTCACTGCAGAAGCATTCAGTTTTATGACAAAAGTAATTTGCTTTTTGTTCGCACATTTCTGTTCGTTTGCTTGTTAATTAGGTTTGTGAAGTCCCACAACCTTCTATCTAGACTTGAAAAAGTTGCATAAAACACATACAAGTTTTGAATCACATTTGCTTTTTCGCGACCGTAGTAAAAGCAACCTAAGAGCTTTTTTGTTCATTGCGGGAGTGTTAGTACATTAGCGCTTTAGTTCTTTCAGCCCATTTGCCTTATCTGTGCTTGTCTGACAGCAAGAGTGAGCAAAGAGGTGCTCTAAATCATGTTTACTTTAACATTTGTAGCCGTTTGACTCCAGGCCAGAAGATGCATCCAAGGACATGTTTTAGAGGAACTGTGTTGTGCGTGGCCAATGATTAGGTATTCTAAAGCCCAGCTGTCAGAAGAGCTGCACTCTGCTCGGTGTGCCATTACTCAGGTGGTCGGTTCACAGCTAGCCTCTTTTTCACTTCCATGTGTTTCCCTCTGTCTGTACCCTCTTCATTTTTACACATCTGCACTCCTCTTGTTTCTCTCTCTTTTTTTCCCCTAGCCTCCTGTGCTATCTTATGATGTGCTTCCTTGAGTATATCACTACCTTTGCTACAGCACAATTGAAGTACTTCATGTACTTAATTATTTTGCTCATGTTTTTGCTAGATTAAAAAATGCCATCTTCAGAGTATATTTAAATGAAAGAAGGCTTTACATACGCGCGAGTGATACACATCATATCTTGCTGTAATTTTTTGTAAAGTAATTTTTTATCATGGCAACCGAGGGGTTAGTGTGTTGATATGTGATGTAAATATATATTGGAAAAATAATTAAGTAAATAAATAAATGAATCAATCAATGTCTTATGCAAATCTTTATATTGTTTAAAGCAGACATTTAAAGATAATATAAGCAAATATGCTTGAGGTGTTAATTAGTTAATAATTTATTTTTAATATATATTTCTATGTTTAAAATAATATTGTATTAATACAATATTATCCCATATATTATATATATATATATATATATATATATATATATATGATAAAACTATTTATAAAAAATAATACATTTCTATTTAGTTTGAATAATAATATTTATATATAATCATGAATTGTACTAATTAATTAAGTCTTATATTTTGTCTCTGAAAGATTAAGCAAATTTGCATGATTTTAATTAGCTAATTGATATTATGCATATTATGCATATTTGCTATCTTTCAGAGATGAAATATACAACTTTAGAATTATTTAGTAAAATGAATGACTATATGTTTATAAATTATATTAATTCTAAATGCTTGTATTTCATCTCAGTTTAACACCTTTGCTCTATCACTGGTCAATTATATATTTATTTTTTACTGGAAAACGAGAAGAATACTGATTGACAAATCGTTTTTGTTATGTGCCTTCATATCGTCCAGCACTTGCTCCACAAAACATTTTGAATTAAGACGTCATACAGCATGCCTACCATGTACACACAACCATGCTCACCTTACCTCAAGTTATCTCATCCTTACAATCCTCTATTTTTTTTACTCAGAAAAAAAAGCTGTTTCCTTTATGAGATAACATTTCTCTCAGCAATTCAGCAGAAGAGAGAAACATCTGTTGCTCTCCTGCACAGAAGAATAGCATGTGGAAAGTGTGAGGAGCGTCGACACTTTCACCTAGACAAACTGATCATGTCTGACAGGTGTTTTATTCGGTCTCTGAGAGCCTTTCCACTCCTAACACAACATGAAAGGTCAAGCAAAGCTAGCCTCGAGTGGTGAACGCCTCCCTTTAACCATTCTCCTAGCCTTAGCCATCTGAAATGGATACCAAGTCAAATACTTTTGTGGAAACGGATGAGTGTAAAAGTCACATACGGGGGATCCAGGACTGAAGAAATTAATAGCTTTTTTCAGAGTCTACTGCCCATTTTGGCTGAGCTACAGCTGTTTTTTGCTGTAGTCCTCTCCCATTCTCACATGGATGATTATTGAGAATATACATGCAGGATTCACTGTAATGGCTTTTCTCCATTTCAACACATAGCTGAAAGGGTGAGTGAGAAAATGCAGCAGCCGTTGTGATCCAGGTGATAATGGCGATGATTAGGTTATCTTCTGCTTTTGCCATGTGAATTTCATGTGTTGAGGGCATCCATTACTGTATCACCTTCATAGAGGGTTCTACGCTTTTAAACGCTGAAAAATTCCATTTCTTAAACTGAATTTTCCAGCAAAAAACATCATCATAAACATTATGATTTACTTTTTATTAAATTTTTAAGATTATGATCTTGAATTTACTGATACAATAAAACAAGAATAGCACTATATAAAATTATTATTTAAAATTAATAAAAAATGTCAAATATATATTTTTTTACTATTAAAATGATATTTTGCAAGTCAACCGACAGATCATTAAATCTTTTTAACCAGAGTGAATAAATTCTTTTTATCCCACCAGGGGTCTGAATGTGTGACATTGGAGACTCTCTGCATGTGAACTCTCTGTGGAAAGCAGTCTTGAAGTCAGTCCAGTTATATCTAAAGGACAGAAAACAGGGATGACACACTTTTTGATAATCTAATTTGGTTATTTGGCCAGTTTATTGCTTCAGCGGCCTACTGTTGGGAGCTCTTGGTGGGAGGTTAATAAAACGCCAGTAATGAGTCACGTTCCTCATTAATTACTGTAATAAAAGACCGGGTTCAAAGATCCCGCATGGCCCGCACTGATCTCAACCCCCTGAACACTTAGGCCAGAAACATACTCTTTGCAGAGACATAAATACCGTTTTTTTTTTTGGTAAGATTTATTTTTGCTGCTTTTCTGTTATTCGGATAGGGCAGTGTGGAATGTGGACAGTAATTAGGTAAGAGAGAAAGGGAAGGGGGGGACTGGAAAGGACCATGAACCAGGATTCAGAATCGGGGTCAAAACTGTTATGCAGTTAATATGACCATAATGACAAATGCAATACCGTTCCAAAAATTGAAGTCAGTAAGTTTGTTATTTTTTCTAATAAATTAATACTTTTATTCAGGCAGGATGCATTACATTGATCAAGTGAAAGTATTTATTAGATATTTATAATGTTACAGAATATTAGAAATAACTGCTGTTCTTTTGAAATTTCTATTCGTCAAAGAATCCCCTTTTTTATTTTAGCACACTTTCCACAAAAATCTTAAACAGCAGAACATTGATAATAATAGGATTTTTTTTTTTTTTGAGCAGCAAATCAGCAATCATGTGACTCTGAAGACTGGAGTATTGATGCTGAAAATTCAGCTTTGCTAAAGCCCACTATATCACTATAGAAAATTCAACTTTGTTAAAGCCCATTATAGCACCCCTTGTGGCAACACTGATAATTGCATTGCATTTTGAATTACACCACTCAGGAAACAATGTTGCATTAGTTTGCATAGCGAGAAGCATTTGCATTCACATACTTAAGTAGACTATATTACGGGCTACATTCAGACAACAGCACTATACAGTTGTCAATCCTGTTTGATAAGCTAAATATGTGTTCATACGTGACAACCTGCAATTTTCATGGGTCATGACTGAATGTTTAGATTGTGTTCAGTTGGTAAGTGGTGTATTAACGGAACCACAGTCGACAATTAGCTGCCTGTCATGTCACTGACATACATGTGGCATAAGCGCTCTCTTCGCGGGTTATTGTTTTGCTGTCAATCACGTATTGCCTGTGAGGTTAGAAAAAAATGGCAGAAAATAGGGCTATTGTGTAGCTGTTGAGCTAGACTAAACTCCCATTCTGTTTGGGTGCAGGAGGACATAAAAAAAAGAAAACCATATACAGAAAATAATAATTAATTACTTTTTTATTATTAATCAATTATTTCACATGCTAGTATATTTTATTAATTTAACTATTTATGCTGTTGCCATGCAACCTAATAACTTAAAAAAGCTTTGGTGGACAAACACTCTTAATATATTTTAAAATATTGATTTGGGAAAGCAAGCATACTAGCCAAACATATTCATGTTTATGTGGACAAACATTGCTCTAGCTAATATGAAACAAAGCACACTACGAATTGTGAGCTACTTCAGCATACAATGTCTCGCATAAGTAATATCAAATATATTACTGTAAATAATTCATTGTCCCTTATGTATTTTCTCCCAGGACTGTACAAATACAGCGTTTGTGTGCATAATGGATGACTGAGAGAGTATTATGGGTAATCACACCGAGCGAAGACCCCACAAGCTTGTGATTTAATGCTGTCAGAGGAATTATAATTGCAGGGGCTAGGAATTACAGGGCAACCATTAGAAATAAATCTTAACCATGCTGATTTTCTGCTGCTGCTTATTAAGTCTAGGAGGAATACATGTGTTTGTGTGTCCACTTACCATTTTTATTCAGCATAGCCGAGCCTGGGCGATGTGTTGATGAACGATTAACTTTGTATTTCTCTGCTTGCATTTGGCATTCGTGATCTACGGGTGTATTTGGATATTTATAATGCTTCATGCTTATATCCTATAAGATTGTATAAGCATTTTTGATTACACTCTAAGTCAGTTTTCATTTCACTTTAAATCAATCACTATTGAACAGTGCATAATGTGTGTCCATCCAGTTGTGTGACACCCATATGTGACTCCCAAAATAAAAAGGCTGCTGCTCATAAGTCATTCTGAATAGACACATAACCAACATATATATAGAAAGTGAATGTTAAACATATATTAAACGTCCAGTGAATGTTGAGCAACAATAATCTGGGGCCATCACCGATCAGTACGTAAAGGTGTTAACTGAACATCGCTCCTTCTGATTATAAACAATGACAGAAATTCTGGGAGACATGAATTGATTGCTAAAGTATTGTCAGTAAAACCTTTTAACATTGTGAAACATTGTGTCTGAAGCATCTGTACAAGCACCAATGCAATTGGCTACGGCAGTCACCTGACTTCACTGCCGCACCGGCATGACTGTAAAAGGGCGCCTGCATTAAACATCATCAACTTCGATTTTCTGAAGGAAGATGCGCAGGCATGGGTAAATTATCCACCATGCCAAAAACGCCAGAGGATTAAACCGAGGCATCGAAGAGGAATGATTTCTCCTTCTCCTTTATCCTCGAGACAAGGGCGCACGCCGAAGGCTTCCCCATAACGTCAGCAATTGAAGCAGCATCTCCTTCACTTCTCAGCGAATCAAATTACATAAGCCTGTGTATCCCTAAGAAGTTTATTCAACCCTTATTCTTAATCAATGGCTTTGCTTCTGAAAAATTGCTTTGCCAATGAAACTACATGGTTAAAAAATGAAACCACATGAAGCTACAAAACTTGACGCTACAACCTTGCTACTGAGAAATGCAGTTAAAAAAAATCTGTTGCTTCTAGTGATGCTATAGTCCAACATTTATAGATCTTAGATCATTTTATAGATCTTACTGTGAATGATTAATTTGTGCGTATGTTTATTTTTAATTTTTAAAAATGTTTTGACCTTGTCATTTTTAATCAAAATGAAATAACTGGGCCTTCCAGTGAAACATCAGGCTTCTATCTGGTGATGTATGCATGTCTTCTCCAATCATTTAGTGTGGTTAAACCCCGCCCCTTCCAGCTTGCATTCATCTGCATTAATTTTTTGAGTGCCATGCCCACATCTCAAAATCCAATCAACAGCTGATGCAAGAACAACTCGGTTACGTTTGTAACCCTCGTTTCCTGAAGATGAAAGGAGACATTACGTCAGTGACTGGCGAATGGGGTTTCGCTTAGAAAGCATATCACCTTCGAGTATTACAAAGCGAGCCAATGGCAAGGAAACCGCATTCTTTCCCTCGAATTGTCTCAGGCAAGTCAGCAGTGACTGTGTGCGCTCGCTCATAAGCTGCACGCAGATGGCGACAGAGTCGATTTCCACAACGAGAAAAGAGATCCTCTGCACAGGGGAAAGCTTGCTCTTTTCCCAGTTGACCCAAAGGCCCAAGCAGGCTAGGTTCCGGATCACTAGGTTCCTGTGTTCGCAAACCTGGTCTTGCGAGTGAGCTAGAATCAGCCAGTTGTCGAGATAGTTCAGGATGCGAACCCCGTGTTGCCATAGTGGCACAAGGTCTGCCTCGACGACTTTCGTGAAGACGCGAGGAGACAGGGCTAACCCCGAATGGGAGAACCGTGTGCTGGTATGCCTGCCCCTCGAAAGCAAACCGTAGGAACGGTCTGTGTCGAGGAAGAATGAAAACATGAAAGTACGTGTCCTTCAGGTCGTAACCCACTGGATTTGTTCGGTACAATGAAGTAGGGGCTGTAGAAGCCGGACTTCATTTCGGCTGGAGGGACAATCTCGACTGCACCTTTCGCCAATAGGGTAGCTACCTCCGCATGCATGACAGGGCCATTGCCACCGACCATAGTGTAGCGGGACTCCCCGAAAGCGGGGAGGAAATCGTGCAAACTGAATCGCATAGCCGAGCCTGATGGTTCTCGCGAGCCAGTGCCGGCACACTGCCGTCCGCGCCTCAGAGATGGGGAAGTCAATTTTGTCTTTAACCACATTAGGGTGCACAACAAGGAGTGGCCCTGCTACCACCTCCTCTACAGAACTAAAGCCTCGAATGAGACACAGGGACGGCCCCGTGATCCCACTCGGAAGACTCATGGGTTGCGGTGCGCATGTGGGGGGTGTGGCCCGAGAAGCATCGTCGGGGTATTAGTCCACACCGTAACCCTCAGGTCACCCTGGCCTCTCGTGGTGGGGATAGATTGGGGTGTGGCAGAGGGGACTCTACCTCTAGTGAGGTCACGGAGTCTTGACCGCAGCACCTCGATGGTCATATTCCCGCAATGAGAACATGAATCATCCGCAAACGCTGCTTTAGCGTGCTCTAATCCCAAACACGCAAGAAAGTGCCCATCAGATAACAAGACGGAACGACCGCACCCAGAAGTGCACGGGTGAAACAGCTTTAAAAAGACGTGCCACCTGCAAAGCTCTTTTGTGAGAGGAAACTCAGCAGCTATGCTGAAGCACCCAGGGAGGAACACACACTCTGTTGTGCAGACCACTGCACAGATCAGCAGGCAGGAATGTGAAACTTGCTGGAAATCGCCGTCACATTAACACAGCCTGGAGTATACACTATTCACAGAAATAGGCTTGTAGGAGTGAAGAGGATCTCTTGGCTCCGAAGCAAAAACATAACTGCATATTGCCAGAGTACTTCCTTATATACCCATGAGATATGGCAGTAGTCTAGTCTTGATGTAATGAACGACGACCTCCAGATCTTTAAAAGTGAGAAGGGGTTTTATCTTAGAAATCACTCTAAGCTGATAAAAGCTGCTCTTTACAACAGAGTTTATCTGTTTGTCAAAACTAAGCGATGAGTCGACTATTAGGCCAAGATTTCTCACACTATCTTTTACCGTCATTTCTAATGGAGCAAGGATATTGGCTATCTTCTCTTTGCAATTTTGTGGACCAAATTTTGTAATTTCAGATATTTTTTTCATTAAGCTGGAGAAAGTTTTTAGACAGACAAATTTTAAGCTCATTCAGACAGTCCAACAAAAGCTTGAAGGACTGTTCGTTCCCGACTTTGAGAGGTTGATAGATCTGTGTGTCATCAGCGTACATATGATAAGAAATGTCAAAGCGGCGACAAATAGATCCCAGAGGACACATATACAGAGCGAACAATGTAGGACTCAAAATAGAGCCTTGAGGGAGGCCATATTTTAAGGTGACTGCAGAAGATGAAACATTTGCAAAATTAACAGAGAATGTTCTGTCCTGTAAATATGAATGAAACCATCTTAGCGCTCTTCCACGAATGCCAACCTCACACTCCAACCTGTCTAAAAGAATCGAATGGTCAACAGTGTCAAATGCGGCACTGAGATCCAATGTAATTAAAACAGATGCCAGCCCAGAATCAGTTGCTATTAGGAGGTCATTTAGCACTTTTACCAGCGCAGTCTCTGTACTGTGTCTAGCTCTAAATCCTGATTGGAAGTTATTCAAAATATCATTCTCACTTAAGACTGACGTAATTTGAAGTAACACGACCTTCTCTAGTATTTTCGATATAAATGGTAGTTTTGAAATTGGGCGAAAATTATTCAGATCGGTGAAGTCAAGGCCAGGCTTTTTGATTTGGGGAGCAACCACTGCTTGTTTGAGACAGGGTGGAACAACACCATTCGATAATGAGCTATTCACAATAGATAGTATACCAGGGCCTATGGTTGCAAACACATCTTTAAAGAGCCGGGATGGAATAGGATCCAGAGGAGTAGATGACAGTTTCAAATGTTTGACTATATCTGCTAGTGTTAGAAGAGAGACAGCATCAAAGTGATCTAGTAAAGAAGAACATGGCATGGGGGTTTCTAGAACAGTGTTAGAGGGTACAATTCTTTCTCTTATTAGTTCAATCTTTCTAACAAAAAAGTTTACGAAATCCTCGCAGGTGTAAAGTGTAGATTCAGTTGGAGACGGAGTGGTCGGGTTTAGCACAGTGTTTATTGTGCCAAACAGAACACTTGGGCAGTGCGCTGTTCTACTTATTAGGTCAGAAAAATATTTAGTTCTAGCTGCTTTAGCTGCGTGCTGGTAACTGCTGAGCGTGTCTTTTAGCATTTCATAGGAAACCTGCAGTTTTTCTCTCTTCCACCTGCGTTCAGCTTTCCTGCAAGCCTTTCTAAGGGCACGCATTTCATTATTAAGCCAAGGCTGAGATCTGAGTTTTGGCCTTTTAAGCCTGAGCGGAGCACCTTCATTTATGATATTTGAGCATAGAGAGTTAAACATATCAGTTAATTCTTCCATATCTAAACAGGGTTCTGAAGCCTCAATGATAGAAGAGACAGGGCTAGACGCATATGCTTCAGCAAAAAGATTTGATGTCACCTCATTTACAGGTCTAAAATAATGGTCAGAAGATTGGTCTTTTGATGTGGCAACAGGCAGATCAAAATTAAAAAATACAGATCTATGGTCAGATATACAATTGTCTTCTATAGTCACAACACTAAGAGACACATCCAGAGATAAAATTAAACCAATAGTGTGACCATGCCTGTGTGTGGCATCACAAACAGACTGTTTTAGATTAAAAGAATCAACAAGTTTAGAGAACTGCTTTGCAAGTGAGTTAGACGGGCAACATACATGGATATTAAAGTCCTCAATTATTAGAAGATTGCCAGTGGTTGGAACAATAAGAGAAAGAAAGTCTGAGAACTCCGCAATAAAATCCTTATTGTATTTAGGAGGACGGTAAATAAGAACACAGTAGATGGAACAAGTCAGTTCCAGCTTAACTGTTTGCAGTTCAAAGCTTGGATATTTCTCTCCTTGTAGTAAGGTGCATTTAAAACTGTCTTTGAAGAGTGTGGCCACGCCCCCTCCTCGACCGGTGGATCTTGGCATATTTAAAATATTGTACATCGGAGGCAGCAGCTTGGATAGAGAATAAGTATCCCCCGGGTCGAGCCAAGTCTCAGTTAAAAACACAAAGTCAAAATTTTGTGATGTGATAAAATCTTGAAGTATATATGTTTTATTCCCCACTCACCTCACGTTCAGCAGTGCAGCTTTGACCGTTACATGATCCAGAGGTTGTCCTTGTGTTAATGGTGAGTACTTTAGTTCCTTTAGATGACGATAGTCCGTTCGTCGACTCCGTTTAAGCGTTTTTAACAACAGAGGCCGAAATCCTGGCGCAGGCTGTTCCGGATGCAGCGGCACGATCCAGGTCTGTATAAGCGTGTAGTTTCGATGGGCCGCCCGAGCGTCCCTTGCGTTCTTTGCTAAGCGTCCACTGCGCTTTCCTCGTCTTTTGTGGCGCTTCTTTCTAGAATGCGATCCGCAATGCAAGCGAGATATCTCCATTGGAATGGACATCAGATGTTTGAAAAAAATGAGAATTATGTCCACTGTCGATATAGTACTGATCCATATAGTTGATTGAGGGTTGAATGTTGTAGCGACTGACCGAATCCTGTTTTCCTTTCACTACTGAACAAATATGAACACATATATGTTTAATTCACAAAACCTTGAATCATGTGAAATGGTGCCCCAATGTCTGCCAGCAGGTCATTGATTAACTCCATTTATGACGCATTGCGCAATCAAGAAACAGGTCCCCGTTGTTCTCGAAACCCTCACGTGGTGCACACCACGGATGGACAATATGCCCTAAGGATACACACACACACACCACACATACCCGCACACAAACGTCCTTTGTGTGCAACTTAGGATAGGAATGTCCTTAATGTATATAACACAGAATTGTATCAAACTTCCTGTATGCATGCATATCTAATTAGTTTTGTCTTATTCTATAGATGTAATTGGAGACTGGTCTGTAACTTCAAATCTTAAGTGTATTTCTAAAGAAAGATTACCTAACAGTATCATCTTCTGTAACTCTCCCTCTTGCTAGGTCATAAAACTTTATGACCCCCAAAAGGAATTCCAAGGGAATCACAGCTCCCACTTGAATTCTGATAAAGAAAGAGGAATAGACTCTGCAATTATATATTTTCTATAAGTATAACCACTTAAGAAATGTATAAACATGAATTTGATCTTTCCTAGGTCATGGTAGCCGGTATTATGGCTTTATAGTCGTGTGAGTGAACATTAAATGTGTGTAATTCTGCATATGAATGTAACTTTATGTTTCTTCTACTCTTTCCGGCCATTCTTGGTACCTGTTTGACCGTCTTGTTTTGACTAAACCAGTCATACATAGGATATTACAGTAAAATGTATTGTTCTGTGTGTACAATCTTTCTGGCTAGAAATGACAAAATTTTATAGCATCATCAATTATCCTGACAAGACAAAGAAGAACTTTTCCCGCTCGAGATGCTCTTAGATGATTGGTTCACATACGCGAAGCAGGCGTGAACCCCTCCTCTCTATAAGAAACTGACACAGGAGTTTCTCAGAAAAAGCACTTTCCCTGTGAGAGGTTTCCGGTCCCATGGCTCCTTAGGGAGCTTTACACCGCGTTTCTTTTCTTTTCCTTTCTTTACTAAGTTTTATTTTCATTTTCGCCTCTCCCTCCCGAAGGAGATGAACTCTGAACGATTTCCCTGGTAACTTCACGTTCGGTGAACCTTTAAAACTTCCCGCGAGTCTGCTCGCCCCGGAAGACACGAGAGAACAAGCCTATAGCGCCGAAGGACAAACACGAATACGACTCTGCGTTCTTCAGCTCACACAAAGAGAACCATATACGCAAGTATAGGTTATTGATTTGATTTGATTGATGTGATTTCTTGTTGCCTCTCTAAGGGTTATTGTCTGTGATTTTTGCCATGCTGCGATCACCCCGGAGATCTCTCTCATCCTGACCGTTAGTTTCACTTTCTCATCCTCTATCTCTCTCTCTCTCTCTCTCTCTCTCTCTCTCTCTCTCTCTCTCTCTATATATATATATATATATATATATATATATATATATATATATATATTTCACACTTTCTCTCTCTCACTCAATCTCTCTCTCTCTCACTCCCGTTGTTATTCGTTTGTCTCGTTAGTTTTACTGTTTATTGTACATACATGTATCCCGGGTTTAAATGTAGAATTCTGTATCCGTAGTTTCTTTTTATTAAAACCATTATATTCTTGATTGCTAATTGTCTAAAGTGCTCATTTTTACAAAGTCAATGAAGTGTTCGACCCTTCAGCTACAAAGCTTTACAATTAGTTACTATTTCAGTAACCTAAATTTTATAATAACAAGAAGGTGATTTTTCATGGCCAGAAAATAGCTTTTGTGTAATTATAAGAAAGAGATAATTTTTGTTGAAAATTGATAAGTTAATCTTACGGCCGTTTGCTGGACAAACAGATTGTTCGATAACTAAATTAATTCCATTTAAGGTTATCTCGCATAATCGATCTGTAATAAGACTATTGATATATTAATAACGAACCATAACCCATTATGGTGATCATTCATATATACAATCGATCTATTTTCAGCTTCGATAATTTAACTGTAATATGCAATATATTAATCATTCATGATTAATTATTAAATTCCCTATATATAATTTGAGCTAATTTAATGTAAGACTCATTGTCGCTACAATGTCCAAGAGTGCAGAGCGATCATACATCAGCACAGCTGAGGTTATGCATGAGAGCATGGACATTATTACCATGACAGCACAAATAATGCGAAAGTGCGGTGAACGCGACGTCTTGCCGTGCAACATGCTGGCGCCATCTTCAATGTAGAATACAAAAGGTGTACAAAATAATACTCAAAGGTGATAGGCTTTCTAAGCGAAACCCCCTTCGTCAGTCACTGACGTCACTCGAAGTGACTGAATGAAAGGGAACAAAACATTTTCTTACGACCTTACATGAATTCTTTTGACAACATATATCATGAAATATAATTGTCTCTGAGTAACAGGTGAATTATAGCTACAATTAGCATCAAGCTACACATGACAATTTATGAGATTAATACAAGGCCTTTATTCAAAACTCACTGTAAACCACCTTTGAGTGTTTGTAATAACTTCGACTGCGATCTAATATGGATTTTGGTCATATGATGAGGCAGAAATGTGTTGTTCGTAGCATTTTAGAATAAGCAAATCGCTACACCTGCTTAGTATATCTAATGTAAACATCCTTTATTCTTAGAAAAATATCCCAAATCACACAATTTTCTTTGTTGATCATCTGTTAACTCTGATGTACGTCACAATATGGAAGAAAATATCTATTGTTACTTCAATTTCATCGTAACTTTAAGCTCATTCCAGGTATTTTGCTTTAAGTGTCTATCTCAAGATCCTGCCACCCAATTGGACAAAAAGTTTTTCGGAACAGGGTTTTGGCACAGTTGTCTTGATAATTAGTTTCACTATACTCTTTGCTGACTTGCAGATCACATATTCATTTATTTATTTATTTTTCTGGCAACTTAATTTTTACCCGGTCGTCTTAGGGTTCACCCATGCCACTCACTGTAACGCTGTCATTTTTCAGAGGTGGCTTGAATTATAGATGAGCAAATTTACTGACTGGTGATATTATAGCCGAGACAGAGAGAGAGGCAGACAGAGATTTACTTATCCCTCAGGCTCAGGAAACGTGGAAGACGGGTCTCCGGAGCTCATAAACGAGAGAGGGGAAATGTAGCCTTGAATTTTTCGGACAAACATCTGCAGCTCATTTGCAGCAAGTGACAGGAATGTTGATGCTGCTTCTCACATGTGATCATTGTGTTGTCGTTTTGTCCCCTGACAAATTTGTGCTGTGTCAATCTCCACTTGCTGCCTGCTTACCTCTATTTGCAAGTATCATGCACATATGATGTTCATGACAATGGCAAAGTCTTATTTTCTAGTAAAAATTCGTCCAATTGCACAAAATCCAATTATTTTGTGTCTTAAGTTTCTAAATAATTTTAGCTTTTATTAAGTATGTTTATTCTTACTTAAGAAAAGACAAATGGTCTATTCATGGGCTAACCTATTAATTTATTCCAAAATATATTATGTGGTGTAAATAATATATATATATATATATATATATATATATATATATATATATATATATATATATATATATATATATACATGTCATTCTACTGCGTCGAATGACACTTCGGGGGGAACGAGTACCCACTATGCCACAACGCGCCCTGCCTGTCCTAGTGTGAAGCTGCTCACAGGCACACTTAGGACGAGAGTACGAGAGTGCCAGGCGTAGACGGGATGTCCAGACTGTAAAACCTAATAAAGGTGTGGGGGGTGGCCCATCCTGCTGCATCGCAGACCTCTTGGATTGGGGCCCCCGAGAGGAGGGCTCTAGAGGACGCCATGTCTCTGGTTGAATGAGCCCTCACGGCCAAAGGAGAAGGCAGATTGCGCACCTGGTAGGCCAAGGAAATTGCATGGACTATCCAGTTGCTGATGGTCTGTTTGGAGGCGGGAAGACCCTTCTTGGGCGACCCAAAACACACCAGCAACTGGTCTGACTTCCGCTATGAAGAGGACCTCTGAATGTAAATTTTTAGAGCTCTGACAGGGCAGAGCAGATGAAGTATCTCCTCATCCGCCGTCACCTGAGGTGGAGGATGAAAAGCCTGCAGAACCGTAGGCCGTGCCGCATTAGATGGCACCTTAGGCAAATAGCCCGGCCTAGGATGTAGGATGGCTTTAATGTCGCCTGGAGCAAACTCCAGGCACCTGTTAGATATAGAGAGCGCCTGGAGATCTCCTACCCTCCTCAGAGAAGTAATGGCCAACAGAAAAACCACCTTCAGGGAAAGGTTCTTGGCCTCAGCCGACTCCAATGGTTCGAAGGGGGCCTCGGCCAGCCCTTCGAGAACCACTGCCAGGTCCCATGTGGGATCCCTGGAATGAGCCGCAGGTCTCATCCTCCAAGCCCCACGGAGGAAACGTACGACCAACTGCTGTCTCCCCAGAGGCCCATCACCCAGAGGAGCGTGGAAAGCCGCAATGGCAGCCACGTACACCTTGAGTGTGGACAGGGTAAGACCAGCTGAAAAGCGATCTTGGAGGAACTCCAGAACTGAAGCCACTGGGCAGTTAACTGGATCCACCTCACGCCCTGTACACCAATTGATAAAGACATTCCACTTTAAGCCGTACAATTTCCTCGTGGAGGGAGCTCTAGAGCTGAGTATGGTCTCCACTACTCCAGCTGATAGGCCGGCCTCTAGGTACTGTGCCCCCTCAGGGGCCAGACCCACAGCTTCCATAGCTCGGGCCGAGGGTGAAATATTGAGCCCTCTGCCTGTGTCAGCAGGTCCCTCCTGAGGGGAATCTCCCACGGAGGGCCGTCTAGGAGCGATACAATGTCTGAGAACCATACTCGGGCCGGCTACAACGGGGCTACCAGCAGTAGACTGATCCCGTCACTACGGACCCTCTCTTGAACTCCCGGGAGCAGAGCAATCGGGGGAAATGCATACAGACGCAGCCTCGGCCACGTCTGCACCATGGCATCCAACCCCAGCGGGGCTGGATGAGTGAGGGAAAACCACAGTGGACAGTGGGTCGTCTCTCGAGACGCGAATAGGTCCACTTCCACTGGGCCGAACCTCTGAGATATTGACTCCACCACCTCGGGGTGGAGTCTCCATTCCCCGGGCCTCAGCCCCTGTCTCGACAGGATGTCTGCTCCCTGATTTTGACTCCCTGGGATGTATGTTGCTCTTAGAGATAACAGCTTCCCCTGGGACTACAGGAGGATCTGATGCGCCAGTCTGCATAGAGGGCGAGACCTCAGACCCCCCTGAAGGTTTATATAGGCCACAACCGACATATTGTCTGACCTCACAAGGACATGATGACCTTTGAGGTCCGGCAGGAAGCTCCTCAGAGCTCGGAGCACCGGCAACATCTCCAGGCAGTTTATGTGCCAGGAGGAATGATGGTCCTGCCATAGGCCTGTCGTAAAGCGGCCGTCCATGACCGCGCCCCATCCCGTGAGAGAGGCGTCTGTCGAAACGGTTTTCCGTCGACATGACGCATCCAACACTTGACCTTGGGACAGAAACCAAGCTTTTTTCCACATAGATAGGGAACGAAGGCATCTGCGCGTAACCCTGATCATGCAGAACGGGTTCCCCCTCGGGGAGAACCCCTTGGTTTTCAACCACCACTAGAGAGCCCTCATGTGCAGCAGGCCAAATGGAATAATGTTGGACGGTGCTGCCATGAGCCCCAACACTCTTTGAAACTGTTTCACAGTAATGGCTTGGCCTAGCTTTATCCTGGACACTGTGGCTAGAATGGACACGATTCGTGCAGGAGACAATCGTGCCCGCATCGTGTCCAAGTCCCACACCACTCCCAGGAACGTGGTTCTCTGGGCTGGTGTCAACACGCTCTTTTTCGTGTTGAGTCTCAACCCCAGGCTTTGAATGTGGGCGAGGACGACATCGCGTTGCCGAACCACCAGCTCTTGTGACTGGGCCAGAATCAGCCAGTCGTTGATATAATTGAGCACCCCTTATGCCCTGGAGTCTCCGCGGTGCTAGAGCTGCATCCATACATTTGGTAAATGTGCTTGGGGAGAGAGCTAGGGTGAACGGAAGAACCCGATATTGGTACGCTTCGCCCCCGAAAGCGAACCTCAGGAACTTCCTGTGAGATGGAAGGATGGATATGTGGAAGTATGCGTCCTTTAGATCTATCGTGACATACCAATCCTCGGATTGAATTTGACTCACGATTGTGGGAATAGTGAGCATCTTGAACCTGAATCTCCTCAGAGAAAGATTCAAGTGTCTGAGATCTATTATTGGACGCAACCCCCCATCCTTTTTGGGGACTATAAAGTAGCGGCTGTAAAACCCGGACTCCCTGTCCGGTGGAGGAATACGTTCTATAGCCTCCTTTACCAGTAGGAAATGTACTTCTTGTTCCAATACCCGACCCTGCACTGGGTTGACTGCAGTCCAGACCACCCCGTTGAACCTTGGTGGGCGTAAACCGAACTGCAGCCTGTATCCCTCTTGAATAGTGCGCAGGGCCCAAGGCGAAATATTTGTGAGATTTTTCCATGCATCGAAATATTTTACCAAAGGAACCAGGCTCTCGAGCCTGGCTTCGGGTACCAATCGAAATTCGTTCTCGACCCCTTGAAGCGGATCCCCGGCAGGGTTCGACCGAAAACGATTCTCGATGGGCGGACGCGATTGCTGCCTGGCCGCAAGCCTGTGGGGCGGACAGTGCAACGCGCGTTCGCTGGAAACCGATGCGTCCCGAAGCGCAATTGGCGGCGGGAAGTCGACATCGATTTCCTGCGGGCTCCGCGGAGGAGGCGACCTCGATCGCTCCGCCACGGGTGGGGCTGCCCGCAGAGGACCTAGGCTGGCTAGGACCTCTTGGACAAAGCCTTTTTAGCCTGCAGGACGGCCCTCAGGTCGCCCTGCTACCGCTGAGGCTTTGCCTAAGAGCGTCGACCATGCCCCCAGGGTCCTTGAGGAGGGGCTCTAGACGCAACGCTCTCTTTCTGCGCCCCTATAGGCGAAGGAGCTGGTAGCTGGCTCTGGCTGCCCACTGGGAGCAGGCTTCTTGGATTTGGGGCGGCGAGGGAGGTACTGCTTAAAGGCAGCAGATTGCTTTTTCACCTCCTGAAACCTGTCGACGACTGTATTTACGGCGTCGCCGAACAGGCCAGAATGTGAAATCAGACAGATTTAACCAAAAATGTCTCTCCGAGACCACCATAGCTGCCATGGAGCGGCTGATGGCACGGGCCGTCTCCTTGGTGACTCGGAGAGATAAATCTGCAGCCTTCCTCAACTCCGCTACATCTTCTGGATTTGATCCCTCGCCCTCATCAATATCCTTAAGAAGGTCGGCCTGGTAAGCTTGTAACAATGCCATATTGTTATATTGCCATATACTGCCATATACCCGACCCGCAGCCATATAAGCCCTGCCCACCAAGGAAGATGTATCCCTACACGGCTTAGTGGGCAGCACCGGGGCTTTTAGTGACGATGCCGATTCAGGTGATAAATAGGTGGCTAATGATTGTTTTACCTTTGGTATCGTCCCATAACCTTTCTCTCGCGGCCCCAAAATATTACTATAATTAAGGACAGGGGGGTTGGACACGCGCAAGGAATGTGGATTATTCCACGATTTACACAATTCCTTGTGTAAATCGGGAAAGAAAGGCAAGCCCCGGTGTTGAGGTTGCTCTCTGTGCTGCAGGAAGCGCTCCACTAATTTGTTTTTCATGAGCGCTTCCTGCCTCTCATGTGGCCAACTGATATTAAGACGGGCCACAGCACGAAAGACAACCTCTACCAGCTCCTCATATGCGGGGACATGGGGTGGCGAGTCATCCCCAAAATCTCCGCCCTCGATGCTGACCACGTCTACTTCCTCGCAGTGTTGAGTTCCCTCGAAAGGGAACTGTAATACATGCTCATCATAGACCAGGTGTATTCACTCATTGTGTATTTGTAATATATTCAGAGGTGTAAACCTGAAAACCATACTTGAGTAAAAGTACAGGTTTAGTTAGAACTAAATTTTCGGACAAAAATGTTGTTCGTGTACATACTATTTAAATGTGAAGGTATTACTTTATATAATGTACAGTAGAAACAAATAGAAAATAACAGAATTACTCAGGGCTGTCACTGGTCAGATGGGCCCCCTATAAGGAATTTAATTTGACATCTCTATCTGGGGGTGAGGTGGGGTGTTGATGGTGTCCCATCAACACCCATAGAGTGTGGGATGGTGTTCCCTTAGTTAGTGCTCTAAGCAGGCCGTTTATTCTGTGTATATGGAACAGTGGTACTTTACATGAAGCTTTCACTGAAATGAAAACATTAAATTGTTGTGTTTGATTGACAAAACATCCAACATGCACAACCTTTGGTTACTATGGAAGCGTTTTTTCTGCTATAGAATGAAAAAGTATAAAAGGTAATTGTGACTTTTTATCTCACAAATCAGTCTTTTTTTTCTTTTCTCAGAATTGTGAGATATAAAGTCCCAATTACCTTTTTTTATTTTCTATTCCATGGCATAAATAACCTTTCATAAGTTCCATATGTGTAAGGGGGAAAACATAAAGATGCAAAGTACACCACATATTATTCCTCCTCTCCCCTAACTCTTCTTTTCCATTGTCTTGATCCAACTATTCATCTCCTTCAACTATTACTCTCCTTTGTCCAGACATCATTTTTTTTCTCTCTCTCAGCTTCTTTGTGTTCTTCGGCATCCACATTGAACAAAAACAATTCAAAGAGTCCCTTTTTTACTGTGTATGTCCAAGTAATGTAAATAACTTCAACACCGGACTATGCTTCTGACTGAGATTGGGTTCATTAATCAATATTTCAGTGATCTGTTACCTAAAAATGCTTTTTTTAATATATCATTTCTTTGAGCTGATGTTGTTGCAGAAGTAAAGGCTTTATACTATGTTTAGGGTTTGGAACATTGGCTCATCATTTCTGTCATGCTGTGTTTAAAGGGTTAGTTCACCCAAAAATGAAAATTAAGTCATTAATTACTCACCCCCATGCTGTACCAACCCCGTAAGACCTTCGTTCATCTTCGGAACACAAATGAAGATATTTTTGATTAAATCTGAGAGGTGGATCACTGCTACATAGGCTGCCAGAGGGAATGAAACTTGACGGCCCAGAAAGTCATTAAAGAAAATGTTTAAATATTCCATGTGCCTACAGTGGCTCAACTATAAGTTTAGCAAGCGACGAGAATACTTTTTTCCCGAAAAAAAAAACATAATAACGACTTTATTCGACTATTCCTTTTCTTCCTTGTGGGCCTGAGACGAGAGTTCAAGAGATTTCCACGACGCATGCGCGAGAACTGAGAAGAGAACGTTCTTCTTCTAATACTTCTTGTTCAGTTCTCGCGCATGCGTCGTGGAAATCTCTTGAACTCTCGTCTCAGGCCCACAAGGAATGAAAAGGAATAGTCGAATAAAGTCGTTATTATGTTTGTTTTTTTCGGGAAAAAAGTATTCTCGTCGCTTGATAAACTTATAGTTGAGCCACTGTAGGCACATGGAATATTTAAACATGTTCTTTAATGACTTTCTGGGCCGTCAAGTTTCATTCCCTCTGGCAGCCTATGTAGCAGTGATCCAGCTCTCAGATTTAATCAAAAATATCTTCATTTGTGTTCCGAAGATGAACGAAGGTCTTACGGGGTTGGTACAGCATGGGGGTGAGTAATTAATGACTTAATTTTCATTTTTGGGTGAACTAACCCTTTAAGCATTTGTAAATAAGACCAGCATTATCGATGATTTTGGTATTGGGTAAGCTTGTGTGAAAAGAAAATTTGAGCATTTTAGAAATGTGTTAACTGACTGTATATTGTCTGAAAACAACATGAATTTTGTTAATGATATGTTCACAAAAGACAGATGTTGTGCTAATTGTGTTTAGAGTTTTGAAGTGACTGCAACTATATATATATATATATATATATATATATATATATATATATGTATATATATATATATATATATATAGCATATTTACTGACATATCACTTGAGACTTACTGATATGAAAATATTGTAATTACATTTTATTTGGAGTACTTCTTTATTGCACAATGCACATATCTTAATATTAAGCCTAAAATATGTTTTAATATCACTATTATTAAAGGTTGTATCAGTGATTTCTGGCCCCAAAATAAATGTCTAATCTTTCCTAACGATCAGCTAGCTGCCCGCCCCATAAGCATGCCGTCCAAAAACCGCGTCTCTGTAGGCAGCCTAGGCTCTGAGATCTCCACACAAAAACAAATGGGTACAACCACCACTCAAAGCCAAAATAAACAGTGTTCCAACCAATCACTGACAGGGGCGGGTGTTGTGAGGTTTTGCGCTCGTGCACGGCTGGACGCGAAATCGGAGCAACACCCGCCCCTGTCAGTGATTGGTTGGAACACTGTTTATTTTGGCTTTGAGTGGTGGTTGTACCCATTTGTTTTTGTGTTTTTGTGATCTCTTTATAATATCAGTATTTAAATGCAAGATATTTAAAGTTTACCTAAAGTATACTTGCAATAGTTCCACTTAAACACAATCAAATATACTTAAGTATATCTTTAGTTGGACTTTAGGACTATTTCCAGATAACTAAAGTGCATTAAGTACAAAATTAGTTGTTCCAATTTAGCAGACTAAATTGACTTAGTATACCAATTTAATATACTAGAAGTACAATTTCAGGGTATTTATATTATTTACACAAATATGTCAATGTTTTTGCTGTATACTTAGCATAACATAAATGTATTTTAAATACATTTTAGTATATTTATTTTTCACTATAGGGAAATAATGCAATAATCTTCTCTGTGTCTCTTTTCCAGAGCCGAGTTAACCCTGTCAATGTGACTCCTCCTATTCAAGCTGTGGATCAAGACAGAAACATCCAGCCTCCGCCAGAACGCCCGGGAATCCTGTACTCCATTCTCATCGGTAGGTCTCTGTGAGGCTCTCTGTATTCTATATCGAGTCGCTACCGGCAAATAAGGCCTCACCGTGGAGGAAACAGTGGTTTTCCAAGGAAAGGCAGAACAGAGTAGCAGGTCAGAAATTCAGCGGGAGTCAAATGCATTTATGCTGCAGGCAAGGTGCGCCCACCAACTGTGCTTTGAGATGAAACCTGGAAGCGGAGCAGCAGGCTCGGGAAACCACGCTGTTCGCGACCTGAGCCGAGGAACTAAGGTGCGCTGCCGGAATGGTTAGACCTCCAGTCAGGGATATGTCAGAACATATTGTAGGCCACAGCTGTGCCGGCTCAATCTGACAGCAGCCGCATGCTTTTAACTATCAACAAAGCACTCACTATTGCGTGTGGCTATTTATAGAGGAAGTGCATTAATGATTTTATTCTGCCTTTCTGTATGAAGTATCGCTATGAAAATTAATACACTATGTTTCTAAATCATGGCGAGTTATTATAGTCAATGGCAAACACTTCCATACAAGTCGTTAATCTTATGCATCCCTCCATTCTTCTGTTTTTGTAGGGAAACCGGTGCCATATGCAGAGTATTTCTCCTTGAATCAGACCACAGCTGAGCTCCAGCTCCTGAAACCCATCAAAAGGGAACAGTACCAGCATTTCGACTTGGTAATCAAGGTAATAATGACAACTTTGACAACAAAATGTTCCCTTATGTAAGCAAGCAAGTAAATAAGAAGTGAAGCAAGCAAGCAAACAAGCAAGTGCAATTAAATGTCAAACATCAGGAAATTTTAAATATCTCCTCTTTTTGGATAGATAGATAGATAGATAGATAGATAGATAGATAGATAGATAGATAGATAGATAGATAGATAGATAGATAGATAGATAGATAGATAGATAGATAGATAGATAGATAGATAGATAGATAGATAGATAAATAAATAAATAAATAAATGCCTTGAAAATGAAATGTCAAACATGAAAAAATTTAAAATGTCTTTTAGATAAGTGAGTGAGTGAGTGAGTGAGTGAGTCTGTCAGTGTGTGAGTGAGTGAATGAGTCAGTCAGTGAGTGAGTGAATGAGTCAGTGAGTGATTGAGTGAGTGAGTGAATGAGTCAGTGAGTGAGTGACTGAGTGAGTGAGTGAATGAGTGAGTCAGTGAGTGAGTGAGTGAGTGAGTGAATGTGTCAGTGAGTGAGTGAGTGAGTGAGTGAGTGAGTGAGTGAGTGAGTGAATGAGTCAGTCAGTGAGTGAGTGAATGAGTCAGTGAGTGAGTGAGTGAGTGAATGAGTCAGTCAGTGAGTGAGTGAGTGAGTCAATGAGTCAGTGAGTGAGTGAGAGAGTGAGTCAGTGAGTGAGTCAGTGAGAGAGTCAGTGAGTGAGTCAGTGAGAGAGTCAGCAAGCGAGCAAATTAATGACTGCCTTGAGAATCAGTGAAATTTAAAGTCAAACATCAGGAAATGTATATCATCATTTTGGATAAATAAATAAATACTACATACATACATACATACATAGATACATACATGCATGCATTAATGCCTGGAAATTCAGTGAAATTGAATACCAAACATCAAGACATTTTAAAATATCTCATTGTCTTGGATAAATTAAATGCAGAAGGCATTTTTATAAATAATTATAAATATTTTTTATAAATTTTAAATAAGTTTTATTAGGGCATAGAACCAGTTTATTTGTAGTGCACTGACAATAGTTTTATATAATTTAATTAGTTTATTAATTAAATTAATAAAAAGACCAAAATACCTTGCGATATGTTTGGTTATTTTACCTGAATGAATCTAAAATTAATTTGTTATATTTCAGATCAATGTAGCCTATTTGTTTTCCTTAATTTTATTTAACCCTAACTTTATTCACATCGTTATTATAAATAATTGATTAATTAAATATCTAATTTTTTTTTATCAATGAGGAATGTGTAACTGAAAAATAAAACTCTGTGTGTGTGTGTATGCGATTTTGGTTGGGTGACAGTTGTAGGTTACAGTATCACAAGAGTTTAGAGTGTGACAAAAGCACAATGTTGTGTTTTATTGGGAGTGTACACAAATATATGTAAACACTTTCCCGTTTGAATGATGTCCTGTATGAACGAAATGACGGAGTATGTTTTTATGTGTCCACTGTTCTATCTCTCTCTCTCTCTCTCTCTCTCTCTCTCTCTCTCTCTCTCTCTCTCTCTCTCTCTCTCTCTCTCTCTCTCTCTCTCTCTCTCTCTCTCTCTCACACACACACACACACACATACGCACACAGTTCGATCGCGCCCGCGCCTCTCTCTCTCTATCTCTCTCTCTCTCTCTCTCTCTCTCTCTCTCTCTCTCACACACACACACACACACACACACACACACACACAGTTCGATCGCGCCCACGCCTCTCCCTCTCTCGCGTACACAGACACACACACACACTTCAGCATTGCAATATTGACATCGCAGTCTGTTCAGACCAAACGCGAATTGAGCGAAATTTATCGCTATTTAGAGTTTTATTTATTTTTATACCGTGTATTCTCCGTGTATATTCATGCACCGAACCGTGACGCCCGTACCGATTTGGTTCAATACGAATACATGTGCCGTTCCACCCCTATTATAAAACTGTACTGCATACTAGGAATGACTCCCAGAGGCAAGAGAAAAATAATATTGTGGATTTGAGCCAAGCGTGTTCATGAGTTTATGAATTGAACATCATGCTCTATGATAGTCTATGCGAGCATGATCTGTAAAGAATGCTGTGCATGCCGCTGGCCTTTTCACAGTGGACGCATGGACTGGACATGGATTTATGCTGATGAAACAGACTGGGTGTTGAACCTTGTCACTCTTTTCAGGATCAAAGAGCAAGAACAAGACTAGCTGCATACAGCAATACCGCTATGGTTCATGAGAGTGAATAGATCCAAGGCTAATTGACTACATTAATAATCCTGACAATATTTACTCACTCTCATGTCATGTCAAACTCATATGCTTTCTGCTGTGGAAAACAAAAGGAGCTCGAACCTCATCTGCCAGGATTTTTATATTTATAGTACCTATTGGTCTGTTCATCACATAGAGCTACTGTACAATTTCAGATGTCGTGGAATATACAGTACTGCACTAGTCATGTGAAGTATTTTCATGACTCTTGCATGTCTTTGTGGTCCTTTTAATGCCTCTTTTGGAGCTTTACCTGGCCACTGCCTGCTTTCAGTGTATGGAAAAGAGAAGTGTGAACAGTAGCTACGTTTACAACACACTGTGGCGAACAGGACGAGGCCGAGGTACGTTAGAGAACGGAGCGAGGCCGGTGGTGCGAGTGTTAATGAGCGACACCTGTGAGCACACCGGTCTCGCTCCGTTCTCTCACGTCCCTCGGCCTCGTCCTGTTCGCCACACACACATTGTGTTTCGATCGGAATTAACTCATTAAGATTGAAAAAGGCATCTTTGGATGAGAGTCCGAAACAATAACTGGTGGTCTTGCTCCACTTCACAGATGATGAGTGGAATGAGTATTCTATATTATATACTTTTTACTGATATGTTAGCTGGGTTGGATATATTCATGAATGTACTGTTATCATACTTCACAAAGTATCACAGACTGCCGGATACAGTAGTTTTCCCTCTGCAAATCAGTGTAAGATCAGCAAAAGAGTAACGTCTCGGTTACATATGGTAACCCTCGTTCCCTGAAGGAGGGATCGGAGTCGTACGTCATGACCGGTGAATAGGAATCTCGCTACAGAGACCAATCTATTTCTAATTAAACTAAACGAGCCAATGCACATTGGCGTGCAATCATTTGCATCAGCTGTTCAGCCACGAGCCCGATCCTGTTTGCGGCCCGGGAAAGCATGGCCATCATCACCGGGTCCGACTCAGGCACCGTTGCCACACCTGAAAGGGGCAGCAGCGCCGAATCGTCATCCACAGAGAAGTCTGACCCACCTTCCGATGTAGCGATCGACATCTGTTCATCATGGGAAGCGCCGAAGGAAACGACTGTTACACACCTAGTGGATGGTCCAGCATGTTCTGTTGGCGGCTCTACTGGCTGCAGAGCGTCGGAGGGATGGGGGTTCCTAGGGGGTTGGTTCCCCGAAAGAAAGTGCGCTCCTCAGATCTCCCGCACTACCGCCTCGGAGGAGGGTTAGATCTTGGCGGAGGCGCAGGGACTCCGCCCCTTTGCAGGAACGAGAGTCTCGACTGTAGCTCTGAAATGGTCATCTTCCAAAAATGGGTGACATCTTTAAAAAGCTCTACCCATTTAAGCTCTTTTAGGGACTGCAGTCCTTGGTGCTGTGAACGGTCACAGCGAACACAGACAGGAATGTGCACCTGTCGTGCGCTGTCTGTCTTGCTGGCGATCTTACCAGCCGTGAAAACAGCCTTTCAGCGCTCTCACGGCGCACCTTTCCAGCTGTAAAAACAGCTTTTTTGTTTTTGATCTTACAGAAAACCAAAAAGGCTAAGAAAAACAGAGAAAGAGAGAGAGAGAGAGAGAGAGAGAGAGTGAGAGAGAGAGAGAGAGAGAGAGAGAGAGAGAGATCAAGCTGCCGCGCTCTATCGCCCACACCAGCCTGAAGAGGTCCTGTTGAGAGCTCGCTCGCTTTGAAAACACTCTATTGTAGAGAACACAGCATTGAAGTGCTCGGCTCCTCAGCAAAAAGCTGAAATGCAATTGCACCTGCTGCTCATTATATACCCACGCTGCGTGGCTGAACAGCTGATGCAAATGATTGCACGCCAATGTGCATTGGCTCGTTTAGTTTCACTCGAAGTAGATTGGCCTCTCTAGTGAGATTCCTATTCGTCGGTCACAACGTACGCCGAGAGTGACCGACTGATTGGAAACTCTTAGCTTCTCTCTAGGGAATTTCAGTTCTAGCACCACACAGATAAAACCAGCCCTATTGTGACAACAGCGTGTCAACCTGCCAGTCAAGATCTCAGTTTCAGAGCAAAAGCCGCAAGGCTGAGCCCCCTCAAAATCCGATCACGTAGTGCGTATGCTACAAGATTCCCAGAATCCATCGGTTTAGACATATTTGTCAGTTGGATTCTGTAATATATCAGATATACAGTGGCTTCCAAAAATATTCAAACTCTTAAGCCACATTTAAAAATGTATGAATGTTATGACATTAGATCAAACTCAATGCTTCAGTAACATTTTTGTTCAGTATGAATCAGAATGTCAGTCAACTGTCTGTGGGTAAACCATAAGCTGATTCACTGGAGTGAGACTAGCTTTATTGACGGAAATATAATCTCTTTCTGTTGCTTTAATTATCTTTTTTATAATGTCTTGCTGTAAGCCAGTATACATCACACCACCAACATATTATACATAATTTCATTTCACATTTTCATGAATCCAAAACTAAAAATGCCTGCAAGGTTTCAATTTGAGCATGAGAGGTAATCTAGCTGATGCAATAAACTTCATATTCTGATGAGTTATGTGTTTATCACACTTGATGCTGTATTTTCATTCATAATTACAATTTGTATATTTTATATTTGTATTCTGTCTGTCCTCACTACCATTACAAGCCACTCTGAACTTGCCCTTCAGCCTAAAATTGTAGCTGTCTAGAAATAGGCAACTCAGTAGGTTATTGCTCTATTTTAATGCGGGAGTGATGATAAACTTACCCCGATCCCTAACCCACACTCAGATATTACAAACAGGACTGAGTTCATCTGTTGTTATGCTTAAATAAGGCAGTCTACACCTACATCTCAATGACTTTTCTATAAAACTTTACTATTGCTATATATATATATATATATATATATATATATATATATATGTCCGTAAATGTGCAAATATATGTGCATACCATTATAGATCTTATTTTTACCATGTCATTTTTGCTTAAAGTTTGATTTAGAATAGTTTGCAAGAGCACGATTATAAACATAATGAGGCTGTAAAAGCGGACTAGTGAGTAGATGAGTTTTCCTCTTCAGCGTGATGATGTTTATTGTCCCTAACAACTTTGTAGTCCCATTTAGCCATTTGTTAGCAACAGCCTTCAGCAAAAGTAAAAGCTTTAAAAAAAAAAAACATAGATTCAGAAGTGAGCATTACCAACGCTATCTCCCGACCAATTCATACGAATTTGTACGATTTGTCTAAACCCCGGTGATGGGTAGGTTTAGGGGCGGGTCAGGGGTAGGTCATTTGAACGGATTCATACGAATTGAGAAACTCATAAAATATGTACGATTTGGCAAATCTTACGAATTCGTACAAGTGGTCGTATGAATTTGTACGAATAAGCAACCTCGTAAAATACGTACAAATTGCTGTAAGATCAGTTTGGTATTACTGATACATTTTATGTTGTTGAATAAAAAAGGGTAAAATATTTTAAAGAGGTCATGAACAGTATTTTTTTCTTTTTACATTTTATGTTCTTTTTTTTTACATTTTATGTTCTCTGAGGTCCACTTCGAAATTAGAATGCTTTAATTTAAAAATCCTGCCAACATTATAAATAATTAGGTTTTAGTAAGTAATCTGTTTTGAAAGAAGTGCCACATTCAAGAATTGGAAGTTAACACCCACTGGTATGATTAGGTAACAGTTTTGCATATTAAACTAATTTTCAATGTCCCCCGCATTACACAGAATTCTTTTTAAAACTTCCAATGTTGAAAAATGGCAACAGGCAAAATTCAGCTAAACATGTTTAATCCAGAATCTAATCAAAAGACAATAAACCAACACCTCAAATACCAATGATACTCAAGTCTGTGTTACAGTGTGGTTATTAATTATCTTTATTTATATTTGTTCCTTATGTATTTGTGAGGTACTTATTACATAACATTAGTGTTTAAATGAATAAATGTTAACCAGTTATAGAAAAAAAAGAAACGTACAGTGTTTCTTGTAAACAAATTATGAATGTATGTACCATCGTTTGCCACACTGTCATTCTTAAATTCAGGGTTCATAATTTTCATTCATTTTTTATTTTATTTTCAGTCTCTGAAAATCCTGCATCAAACGGTGTCTTGTTTAAAAACAAATCTGCAATAAAATGAAGCAAACAAATAAACAGTCTTACTGACGCAATCTATGTTAAAAACAAAGTTCATCCACTCTTTCCTAATTTTAGTATTTTAATTTTAATGGAGGGAAGGCAATACAAAGACTTTGTTTTACACAATTTGGAACTGCAACACGTCTTGTAATCCTCAGAGGCAGTTTTGTTGCTCGAGTAATCCTGTGTCTGTGTGTTTCTCTCTTGTATTAACCACGCGCACAAGCAGATCCGTTTCCCCGATACAGAAGTGTTCAGTTTTTCCGCTTGCAAATTCCGCCATGTAAATAATGAATCCACCATGACGCAAGCATAACTGGCTTTTAAAGGGAATGGGAGATGAGACTTGGATTGGTTTATTGCACGTTATGCCCAGAACACACCCTTTACTCATTAAGAGAATAGGGACAATCCTTTTATACAATGCGCCAGCCAGGCCTACCATTTTTCCCGTCATTAGACTAGCAAAAGTGGATTCGGACACGCCCTAAGTGCACCTGCGCTTTAGACCATGCGCTTAGATTGTTAAAATAGGGCTAAAAGTGTGTAATTTTAACAGTACAAAACATTTCTTTATATCTACATGGAGACCATAAACCATGCATTTTTGAAACTTCAAAATCACTGCATGACCTAGTAATCCTGGACATTAGGATTTTCAGACATTAAAATTTGATGTTAGTTTTATATAGGTGCTGCTGGTGAGGTAGGAATTTGAGCAATCGCTACTACACTAAATTGTCAGATGCCCAGAGCACTTGGGTGCATGCCAGGCTCAGAGAGAATTAAGTTTGAGAAGGACCTGAATTAATCAGCCATGGTCTTTATTTAATTTAGCGGGGCAAGTCTGTAGATAGTGTTAAGCCCTCGTATGCCCATAGAGGCTTATCACTAGGGATGGGAATCGAGAACCGGTTCTTCTTCAGAACCGGTGCCAAACGAACCGATTCCTTGGAACCGTTAGCATGCTTGCTTAACGATTCCTCTTATCGGTTCCGCTCGTTGCAAATGTGTCATGACGTCACACACGCGCTACGTTGTTTTGGTTATATTTCACGCAAAAAGACGACAATACGGTCACTTGCAACACTTGTAAAATTTCAATTTCAAAGGGAACTACCTCCAATATGCAGAAACATTTGGCTACACAGCATGCAATTCATTTGACGCGAGTGTGAGTAATTAAAAATGCTCCAACTACTTTAAAAGTCTACATCTGGGCACATTTCGGCTTTTATGAACAACCTGATTTGAAAATCATCCACCCTCCCTAATGTTATCTCATTTAGGTATCCGCACCCGATGGTCACATTACAAGTATTCTGTGTTGTTACGCGTGATTATAAATGGATGATCGTCTTCAACAATGGACTCGTTGACGGATGCGCGCGTATCAGGGTAACATTATACACTGATGAATGAGCGCTGCTTTTAAATGAACATTTCTTTAAAAACAAAATTGATTTGACAGAATTTCACACACACACACACACACACAAACGCGTGCGCACGCACACATCACTTTTGAAGTAAAATTGAAAATTGGATGCAGTGCATCGTAATGCATCGAGATATCGAATTGAACTGAATCGATGACATGATAATCGTAATCGAACCGAACCATGAGACCAGTGTAGGTTCAAACTAATACTAATACTAAACTAATCTAATACTCTGTGCTGTGTATTCCGATCAGATATTAAAGCGAGTTAATACAAACAAACACATTAGTACTTATTCCCTCACCCAATGAGAATCGATAAGAGAATCGATAAGGAATCGAATCGATAAGCAATATCGATAATGGAATCGGAATCGTTAAATTCTTATAAATTCCCATCCCTACTTATCACATTGCAATTCTTATATATGCTGCATGCAGTAATCCAAAAAAGCAGTGGTTTCACACCACAGTATTCCATCTTAAGGTCAGGATCTCTCAACTCATGGCATTCTTTTCTCTAGGCGGAGCAGGATAATGGACACCCTCTCCCAGCGTTTGCCAATCTCCACATTGAGGTGCTTGATGAGAACAATCAGGCGCCGTACTTCCAGGTGGCCACTTATCATGGATTCATCTCAGAATCTGCTCCGCTGGGCACAACTATCTCGAGCAGTGCCAATCTCTCCACCCCTCTCGCCATTATTGCCCTGGATAACGACATCGAGGAGGTGAGGACTCGCTCTTTTTCTGTGCTTGTGCTCAGACGACAATCATTTTCACATGTCCTGAGGGATGTGTGTGTATAGAAATGTTCCTCTGATGTTAAACAAAGCTCCTGCTCTATAGAGCATTAAGAAAAGCAAATTAAAATTGAAAACAGCATCAGGGATACGGTCTCAGAGACTCGCACCTAGAGAGTTATTGAGGTGGCGCTTAGTGCGCTAATGTTCTCCCTTTTGCAATTATCTCCGCTTTATAGAAAGGCAAAGTATTTAGAACATAACGAATTCTGACAAACATCTAACTTAAAGGGACAGTTCACACAACATTAAAACAATAATTTACTCTCTCATGTCATAAAAAATCAGCTGCATGCAAAAGAAGATATTTTGAAGAATGTTCATGTTGCTCTTTTCCCTGCTTCTACTCAAGTCAAGTCACCTTTATTTATATTGCAAGTTATATACAATAAATTGCTGAAAAGCAAGCAACTTTAGAGTATTAAACATGAAAAAACAGTGTCAGTGTCACTTTTTTTTTATTAGAATTACATCTTGCAGTTTCTACTGTAAAACAGCTGTTCATTGTGTTCATGTTTATACTCGCATCTGAGAAGAAAAATAAATTAATTGGAGAAGATTTCCTCATCAAAGAAGGCGGAGCCTCAGAGCCACACCTACGTTTTACGTAATCACCATTGACTAATCATGTTTACTTTCCTGGAAAGTTTGCTTTAGCAGTCTGTTTTGAACTCCCGAAATTAACTTCAAACAAACTTCGTTTTCGCCTGATTTTGTTTGAAATGATGTCACTCCAGTTTGTTCTTAGCTTGCAGTATATCGTGAGCTTTATGGTGTATGGAAAGTAGAAGTCTTGACATTTTGTAAAATATGTTCTTCTGTGTTCCATGGAAGAAATAAAGTTTTTGAATGACATGAGGGTGAATAAACAACAACAGAATTTTCATTTATAGGTGAATTATCCCTTTAATCACATAAGTCTTATAAATGGAAAACACTCTAATGTCAAGCATATGTTTTGTCTCCCATCTAAAGCTGAATCCCAGTGATGTGCCTGTAGGTATTAATGGATTTACTGTGAGATGTGAGAAGTGAAAAAGCCCTTGTTTGCTTTCTCTCTCTTTCTCATTTTTGCTGTGCTGTCTTTTTGTATTCTTCAAATTTGCTTAATGCTCTGCATGATTACTGCCCTGTGTCTTGTTTATTCATTTTGATTTACATTTTTGAGCTGACTGGCAATCGATCTTATGTATCTCATTAATAATTTGGTAAATTTGGAGGACTGCATTCAGCTGAAAAATCTAGAGCATGAGAAGGAATTGCAAACAACATCAGTGTTAAATTTGAAATGTGTGATTTGTGTGCCACTAAATGTAAATGCAATAATAATAATAATAATATTTTTACATTTATATATATAATATTTCCAGAAAATTATTCCTATCTAGTATTGGTCAGATAGTCCTGCTCTAAACTTTTGCACAGTTAACAGGCTGGTCGGGATAAACAAACAAAAGCAATGTTTGAACGCAGTATTACACTTTTCAGAGGAATCACCCTATTAATCAATTCTGCACATTCTGATGGGATAGGGGAAAACATTCAAATATATAAACTTATTTAATGGAAATGTTTTGTTTTTCACTGTAAAACATATTCCTTTACATTTATGCTAAAAGCTCTGGTTCCCAGTTAAAAATACTTTGACAATGTTTCCAGTATTATGGTATGGCAACTTCTAATCATATATTTCATTGTATGAAACGTTGTTAATTTACCAAAACCTGCTTTTTTACCTTATAATGCACTGAGAAGCACCATGATTAAACAGGTGGTCAAAGATAAAATAAAACTTTTTCAATAAAATATCATTTTATGTGATGTGTCACACAGGGACTTCTAGGAAATTCTAACTTCTTAGTTGAATTAAATAATGTAAATGCACAGTAATATATATATATATATATATATATATATATATATATATATATATATATATATATATATATATATATATATATATATATATATATATATATATATATATATATATATATACATATAACAATGTTAAATATTTAATGCAATATGCAATATAGTATATGCAGTAAATTTCAATCTCTTTCTGGGCTTCTTTGTAACATTTGGATTAAATATGGGACGGCACAAAAACAAATTCTAGCAGGTCATTTTCAAACTTTGTATACACAGTTAGAACCACACATTATAAACTTGTTTAGATGCAAAATATTTGATGCAATAATAGATGGAAAATATTTTGCCAATCCCTGATAATCTCAGGAATTCTATTCACAAAAGTATGTAAATTTTGGTATTAAAAAGGTCAGAAATATAATACTTGCTCACAGCTAAGTGATTGTCATGAGAGTAAACAGATAAGAGGCTACACAGCCAGTTTAATTCTTTTGGCTAGACCACTTGGGGTCTTTTTTGGTCTTCCAACACCACAAGTATTGGGTGTAGCAGGGGTCAGCACCTCTGCATGGACAACATTGTTATTTTCATCAGTTGTAACCTTGTTCTGCATTGTTGGATTAGGGAATACAATATATCTGTATCTTTCTGCCACAAATTCCCAAATCTCATTGAAGAGGTACATTTTCCTCTTGTAGCTAAGTCCTTCTGGTACCAGAGTGGCAGGTTTCTCACTGTTTGACTGGCTCTGACAGTGAGGCTTGATTGATGGACACTTTCTGAAAAACTGGTAGGCACCGGTAGGAATTCCAGCCATACATGGGGACAATAGCAGCACACCACTTTGAGAAGCCTTGCACACAACATTCTCAATATGAGCAAAGCATTCCACCGTTGAATTCCTGTACTTACGCTTGAACAGGCCAAACATAGAGTCAGGAGCTAACTTTGTGTGCCAGCTACCATGAATGAAAGAGTGATCCTCTGATGCTTGCCTGTTATGACCCGCCAGATAAGGTATTGAACCAGTGCATTGTTTTTATTCTGACCTGAGCAATTGTCTGCATGTAAGTGCAAGCGGGTCTCCTTCACAGCATAGTTATCAAAAAAGTAGTCCACGAGACTGATCACACAGTTGGTACCTTTTGCCAGTGACGGTTTGTCTCATTTAGAAGAAAGATCACCATCTGTGGAAGCCCTTCTTTTGCAACGGCGAACACAGCACACTTGCGAGGCGTCTTGAAGAAGATTGGTCCTGGATACATGGGGTCATGGGGATCATGCAGCTGTTGAGCAAAGTAAAAGCTGTAATGGACCTGAAAAAGAATGTGAAAATGTTTACTCAATTTTCCAATGCACCATATTTCCTCTAAAATGAAAATCCATTCAAAAACAGATAAATGCCTCAAGTGTTTAACTCTTTCCCCGCCAGCGCTTCTAAGCTGCCAGCCACCACCAGCATATTTAATCATATTTTGTTGTATGGATATCTGAACATGCAATATATCAAAAGAAAGAACAGACCCTCTACTTTAAAAAAATAATAACAAATAAACGATTTATTCTTGTTTAATCCATTCTTTTTTATATAAACACTTGAGTGTGGGTAAGTTTCATTTAAAGCAGAACTAAGTAACTTTTTTACCTTAACCGAACAGCTTTGGAGTCATTCTAATGTTTATATTACTGATTTCGTTTTGAATGGTGGTCGTCTCGCACCCCCCTGGTGCAAAACCACCCTTGCAACTTTGGGCCGGCGGGCCACCGGCCTCAGTGTTAGGAAGTATAGTGTGATATCAGGTCTCGCGAGGTAACAAATTGCTTGACGGCACTGCACGCGTACACGCCCCCATCCAGGATACGGCTAGCTATAAGAACAACCATGGCAAAGCTGGCATATAAGAAGCAGAAAGCTAGAAAAGCATTGTCGGAGGAAAAGAGAAAAAAAAAGAGAAAAAGAGGAAATGGCAGACTGACCGAGCAAGGAGACAGACACGAGTAAACATCGGACCTGCATTTTCAGAATGGCGAAAAAAACGAAGAAAGCGCGTTCGGAAGAGTCTAGAAAAAGGTAACGATAATCTGACAGCACGAGGAACCGGACAAGAGTCCCACTCGCTCAGTCTTTCACTGTTAAAGTTGATTGCTGCGATTATCATGAGAACAGTTGTCAATATCTCACATAATTATCAGGACATAAATAAGCCTACATGTTGTAAATAGTGTAAATGAGCGCAATTTGCAAACTATTATGATAAATTGCAATAATCATGTCTAGCAACATCATAACGGACATTGTTACGAAATCAGGGCTCTCAAGTGTCACGCATTGAGCGTGACAGTCACTCATTTCGGTCTTTTGTCACGCTCTCCCACCACACATTGTATTTCTCATGCTGAAAAACTATTTGTAATATATTTAATATGCCAAAACTCTAGCCGCGCCGCTCTCACTGTGGAACCGGCAGGAATCAAGTGGGTCTCCTCTGGTGTTGTTCGTCGAGCTACACAATAGCCAATCAGAAAATAGCACTATTGTATCTGGGTAAGATTTAACGCAACAACCAATGACAAAAATGTATCTGTCGGCTGGATGTCACTCTTGCCTGTCTTCAAAACTTGAGAGCCCTGCGAAATAATGCGACGTACATGATACACTTTATTGGTGTCATCTGGAATTTAGGCTCAGGTAAGCCTAACGCGGTAGGCTACTTTATTATTATGAAGTGCAGAGGCCGTGAGTGCAGATACGCTCTGCGTGAGTGGTGTTTACGACAGTAACGTTAAATACAAGTACTCTACAGCGACTCTAGGGATCGCTGTTTGACAAAAACAGAAATCCTGCATAGTGCCGCTTTAAAATGAAACATTTTGAGAAAAAACTGAGAAAAACACTTTTTTGCACAAGACTACATACTGATCGGATTCAGAAGGATGATCAAAACATAGATGGAGTAAAATGAGTCCACCAACACCCCTAAAGCTTCACAGTACTACAACTCATCCTGGGTCGACATTTCATTCGGTAACGTTACGCAGCTTTGATTCACGTTATTTTGCTCATGCACCTGCTCACATATGCTATCGCTTGTTTCTGCTGCTTCTTATTCACACGTCTTTTGATCAGGATATTATCTACACATTTTTTTTGCACAAAATAATAAAATTTAATGTCAATAAAAATATTATTTTCTGTATTTATCATTTTATAAATGAAAATTTGAGTACTGTATCTCGAATCCCTTGGTGTGAGCTACCATTCACAGCAATAAGCACACATGATCTATTTTCATCAGTTTGACTAATTTGATGCTCTTCATCTCATTATTATATTCTGTGACTTTAGACGGGTTTTCATAGACGGGGTCACATATATTTGCACTATATTTTTCAATTAAACCTCACACGCAAATATGTGTCATGCACTTTTTAAGAGGTCTGCCACAGTATCTGCACTCAGATCACATAATGCACAGTGTGCCATGAAAAATGTATGTACTGCAAGGGCATAATGGCTGATTTAATAGTCTACATAGATTGTAGTACTGCAGGCATTCTAGGGTCCGGCAGGAATTTGAGCAGGTATAAACCAGAATCTGCACTTTTAGATAATGGTGGGAGTGAGAGAACGATGTGAAATATCAGCATTCATACAGATGGAAAATTCTTAATATGATTTCAGTAACTCTTTACATTAAATTTTTCCAAGTATCTTTGTTAAGGCAAATATTTCAATAAAACATAGTAACAAAATATTGTTAGATCAAACATGATATGTTTTTCCTCATTGCAAAAATCCAACGCTATTTTAACCAATTTTGTTAGCATGAAAGTGTTTTTTCAGCTGCTCCCTGAGACTTAAAATGCTGTTGCACTAGTATAAACTCTTTAGATATTTATGTTCCTTAATTTACTTTGATATAGCAGATATCGGTGCCTTTAACTTCACAAGTCTGTGCTTCTAGCTCTTCCACTTTCTTTCAGAAGGTTTTGAGTTGTTTATCTTTATTATGACTTGTTTTCTTGAGTTCTCCTTACATTGTGTTTCTCTAATGCACTAGGTCTATGAGTGTTTTTCCCATTCATAGCAATTTGTGTAGCCATATTCCCAGCATGCTCTATCTTCTGATGTCTCTGCCTTCTGACATGGGTGTTTACGTTGATTTATTTCCACTGCAGACGAAAGATCCTATGGTGCGCATCTCTCTGGACAACTACAACAGCATCTTTGCAGTGACGCCAAGTGGGATGGCACGCTACCTGACACTACTGAGGCCCGTGGATCATGAAGAACAGCCGAGTTATGCCTTCACGGTAAGGGCTCCGTGCCACCTTTCCTTGACAAGCCTGCTTAGCTCAGTCTCTGTCACTCGGGCTTGCAGCTTTCATGTCAAGAACTTTGACTCGATTTTTCTCTCAGGGGTTGTTTTTAAAACTGCATACTGCACTAAAGGAATTCTAATCGACTGCAATCCGTGTTGTTGTATAGATTCTCAATGCAAGTGGAAATATTTGATTATATATATATATATATATATATATATATACATATATATATAGATAGATAGATAGATAGATATATGTAAGTGGCGGCTGCTGGTCTTTCAAAGAGGGGAAGCTCTTTTTTTTAACTTAATTGTCAGGTGTGGGGATGGAGAAAGGAGCGAGGGCTTAGGTGCAGAGTTGATGGGCTTTATTTTAATAATAAAATAAAACAAAATACAAACAGTCTACAAAATTCATCTTCTGATTTTTTTAATTGTAGTTGGCAAACAACTTTTTAATGTGCATTACGCCACCAGCACAAGACTGCAAACACATAAATAGTGAGCAAACAAGGCAGGTAAGGAGGGAGGACAAGTGGCAAATGAACCAATAATCAGGTCACAAGATGGGAGACGACACAATCGACAGGAGAGCACATGGCACAAGGAAACACATGACAAGCCATGTGCTCACACCAAACATGACAAAAAACACAAGCACATGGCCAGTAAAACAAATCACAAGCAAAGTGCTCACACAAAATGAGACATGAAGAACAATGAGAACACCCATAAGCCACGTGTTCCCACAGAACATGACATGAAAGCACACAGCTAGTGTAAAACACAAGCTGTGTCCTACACAGCACCAGACAAAACATGACATGAAAGCATGCGCCCGATGTACACACGAACCGCGTGCTACACAAAATACACGTTAACAGAGCGAACATGAAACCTCACGTTCACACAACTAGACAGATCGTTATGCACGAGAACGAGCGTAAGCTCATCCTGTGCGCTCACAACAAAAACAAACACGCGGAGCATGAATGTCCGAATCCTGACACAAAACCGAAACCAAACTTGACAGATGTGCCGTGATCCAAACACCAACGCCCCATGTAACAAAGGCACCTGACATCGACGGAGGAAATGTGGGAATTAGGTTAAACTGTGAAATGTTTGATGAAAATTGGCTAGCAATTTCGTCAAGCATATACCAAGAAATAGGTTACAGCAGTTTGTCTTTCGAGTACACAAAATCCGCCATGGGACTGAGCTGACTTTTTATTGTACACGGGGCGTGACAAGATGGCGGAGAGAGCAGACGCTCTGTGAATAGCTCAGAGTAGCAAAACCATTATAATCAACGTAATGAACTTATAACTCATCAAAACCCTGATTTATCAGATGTAAAACCGTAGTGTACTTATCCTAATAATTCAGAAACGTGTAAGTAACCCTGTGCACCTCCTGGAGAACAAAATTACAGACCATAACATGGCTAGCACTAAAGCTAAATTGAAAGCTATCAATGCACACGACTACTGTGGTCCAGAAAGTATGGAAACTAATATTAAAGGTACCAAAAATACCTTAACATCGCCTTCCAAACCACCAGCACCACCAAAAAAGTAAAGACCGGACGACGTCGTGGCTGCTGGCGCTCATGCCAAAGACGCATCTAACGCTGCGATCCTGGCTGCTATCGGCACTCTTCAAAACATGATGCGGGACTTCAAAGCAGATCTAAAGCAGAACACGCTGACCATAGCCAACATCGCGAAAGTGGTAGAGTTTAACTCTGCAGAAATCAAATATTGTAAGGAACAGTCCCAGAAACTGCACGTCTAGGTGAAACAGCTCAAAGAGATGAACACAGATCTTAGGAAAAGAGCAGCAGAAGTGGAAAAAAGAGCTGCAGAGTTGGAGCGTTATAAAAGAAGATGGAACCTGCGAGTTAATGGTTTACAGGAGGAAAAAGACGAAAACACACGACGAATCATCTCTGATATCATCGGAAAGATTATGCCACACTGGAGGGATAAGATGGATTTCATCCTGGATTCGGTTCACCGACTGGGGCCGAGTAACACCAACCGTCCTCGTCAGATCATCATGCAGTTCACAGGACGCCACTTCAGGGACGAATTCTGGCGCATCACCAAACTTCACCCCGTTTGCAAGGTTCTCAACATCCGCTTCGCAGAGGACCTCACTAAAGAAGACAGATTGACATGGATGGCTGTGTGGCCGAAAGTAGAACAAGCAAGGAAGGCAGGTCTAAAGACAGTGTTCCGGGGTCCCCATGCTTTCATTAATGGTCAAAGAGTCTTGCCATAAACACAACGATCCAGGGTTTTTGAATCCCGATAACAAGTGAGTTTGAATGATAACGTGTTCTCAGGGTTTTGCTACTATTATACATTCCTAATAGGAAACTCTACTGTTGTTTAAGTAAGTTCTGTAATTCATTGTTGTTGATTGTTTGTTATTTTGTTTTTGCCTATGTTCAGTTTAAAGAGTACCATCTCTTTAATGTCTGTTAATGCAAGGGGTTTAAGAGACATGACAAGGGGAAGAAGGCTAATATCATTTTTTTGCAGGAAACACATTCTAAGGTCGATGATATTATTTTCTGGTGTAAACAATGGGGAGATGAAGCTTACTTTAGCCATGGCACTTCAAGGTCACTTCAGCAAGAGTCGCCATCCTCCTAAATAACTTCAAAGGTCATATTGTGTCCCATAAGGCAGAGGAGTTTGGTCACTGGCTGATTCTTATCATAAACATTGATGGTCTGAAATTCATCTTAGTCAATCTTTATGGCTATAACATTAGAAGAGAAAACCGAAACCTACTTGAACAAATTGGCTTACATTTAGACAATCTTAAATTAACTCACTCAACTGGTAACATCATAATTGGAGGCGATCTTATCTTAGTTCATGATGAATTTTTTGATAAATATCCTCGCAGACACTCTGCTAGTCATCCAAACACCATATTCACAAACTTTTGTGAAAAACATAATTTGGTTGATGCTTGGAGACAATTTAACCCAGGAATATCTAAATACTCCTGGTTTAGCTCAAGTCACAATTTTAAATCCAGAATTGACCACTGGTTAATTGCAAATAATTTACTGCTTTATAATATTAGCTCTGATATTTCTGCTGCTCCACTAACAGATCATAGCGTTATTTTGCTACAGATCAAACCCAGTGACAACAATGTCCACTCACTCACATATTGGAAGTTCAATTCCAGCCTGCTCAAAAATAATGACTACTGCCAAAAAATCAAATTGTTAATTAAAGAAATTGCCAATTCTAAGGAGCTAACAACTGCTACCAAAAAGTGGGAATTCCTAAAATATAAAATACGCCAATTTACCATCTCATTCAGTAAAATAATTAAAAAAGATATTGAAAAACAAGAAGTAGACATTATTAATCAGTTAATTTTTTATTGCAGTAGGCCAAACTCAACTGAAGACGATAGACAGAAGATATTAAATCTCCAACCTAAACTGGACGAAATTACAGTCGTAAGGCCCTAGGAGCCTTCATTAGATCAAGGGCTAAGTGGATTGAGGAGGGGGAAAAAAATTCAGCGTATTTCTGTGGTCTGGAAAAAAGAAGACAGGAAAAAAATAGCATCAGATCCTTGATGGTTGATAATAATAAAATAACAGATGAAAGATTGATCTCTTCAGAAATCTGGAAATTTTATAGCCAGCTTTATAGCTCTAAATTTTCTAATGTGGTCTGTAAATTTTTTTTTCAGGAAATAGCAAAACATATTCCCAGAGTAGAGGATGACTTCAAAGAAACATGTGATAATCAAATAACAATTACAGAACTTGACACAGTAATTGGTCGGCTCTCTCTTAACAAAGCCCCCGGTTCCGATGGTCTCACAGGTGACTTTTACAGACATTTTTATGTAGATTTAAGAGACCTACTGCTACAAGTTTTTGCTGAAATTTTTAAACATTTGTGCTTCCACCAACAATGAGACATGGGGTTATTATCTCAATTCCAAAACCTGGGAAAGATCCCAGATTTATAGATAACAGAAGACCCATTACACTTAGAAATTCAGATTACAAACTTCTAACTTACATTTTCACTTTTCGTCTTCGAACGGTGATTTCTAATCTTATTGCAGACACACAGTCAGGGTTCTTAAAAGGGAGGTCAATCCATAATAATATAAGACTGGTAATGGACATAATTGAGTATAGAAGCCAAATAGAGGACAATGGTTTCCTTCTCTTTCTAGACTTCTATAAAGCATTTGACTCCGTGGAACATCCATCTATTCTTTCGGCGCTAGAACACTTTGGCTTTGGAGTCAAGTTCAGAGAGTTGGTTGGTGGATTATATTGAGATAGTAGTAGCTGTGTCCTATTACCTAGTGGTACCACCACAAGCTTCAATATTAATGTGGGTATTCCTCAAGGTTGCCCCATCTTACCATACCTGTTCATCTTAGCCACAGAAATGCTAGCAATCTATATTAAAAACTGTTATGATATTAAAAAACTTAATGTACTTGGCACAGACATAATAATCAGCCAACTAGCAGATGACACAACAATATTCTTAAAAGATAGATACCAAAATTCAACAACTATTGCCAAAATTGAAAAATTTTCCAAAGCCTCAGGCCTAACATTAAATTTAAAAAAGTGTGAATTGCTGGCAATAGAAGACATCTGTAATATTCCTATTAAATCGGAAATTAAATACCTGGGGATTCACCTATCCAAGGACCAAAAACAAAGCCAACTTCTGAATGTAGAAAATAAAATTAAAGAATGTAAGTCAAGATTACATATATGGTTACGGAGGGACCTATCAATACTAGGACGAATTTACTTAACTAAGATGGAATGTTTATCGAGATGTATTTACCCAGCCTATTCCAATGCTATTCCAAACAAATTGGTTAAATCTATCAACCAAATCAACCTAAACTTCATTTGGAGAAATAGACCACATTATATGAAGAAAAGTAATATGGTTAAAGACACAAAGAATGGAGGACTTAAAGTTATTGATTTTGACTGCCTTAATGGAACCTTAAAAATAAATTGGTTAAAATCTTGGATCAAACATAACAACTCCTTTTGGTATTTTATTCCAAATACCTTATTCAAGAAAATAGGAGGATTAGAATTTCTTCTTAGAGCGGACTTTAATGTTGACAAATTACCTATATCCTTGTCAGAGTTTCACAGACAAATACTTTTGTATTGGAAAATGTTGTACGTACATAACTTCTCACCCCACACATCTGTACTCTGGAACAACAGATATGTTCTGCACTGTAACAGATCTCTATTCTGACTGGTATGGGAGAAATATATGGTCCATAGCTGACTTAATGGATACCAATGGTAATTTCTTAAATTATGAACAATTTTGCATCAAACATAATTTCCAACCCTTAAAATCAGACTTCACTAAATTACGCAGAGCGCTACCCCAACAATTTGTCTTTCTAATAAGAAACACTTTGGCACATTATCCAATACAACCACAATTGGCCCCACTATCAATTCAAGGGATCCTTGTTCTAGATAGAAAATGCACTAACCACTTTATTAGAAATTGTTTTACTGAATACCTTTACCCTGAAAGGCAAAACAAAAATAACATCATACAAAAATTTTATAAAGAGACAATTACTAAACTAAGAACAATGGATCTAACACTCCCTATACCCCCCAAAGTGAAAGAAACTCACTTTAAAGTAATGAACAACATTTACCCCTCTAAAGAATTACTGAGACTTCGCTTTGGTATAGATGATAACACTTGTACATTCTGTGAAAATGATGTTGAAACTACGGACCATGTGTTTTTTCTCATGTAATGTGATACAGATATTTTGGTGTGATGTACATAAATGGGTTAAGCAGCAGATATCTTAATTCGCAACCTTTATATCCAGTGACGACATTACATTTGGATTGATATTGCAAAGCAAGAGTGAGGAGCTGTGTACTAATACAATTGTATGTCTAGCTAAATTCTTCATTCACAAGTGTAGAATTGTGAAATCATCTCCCAAATTTGTTGTTTTTTTTTAAATGAATTTAAACTGTATATAAAATCCTTAAAAACTTTGAAAGGTCCTAAAGCACAAAAAATATATGATACCCTAAAGCACTTCCCAACTGAGATAAATGGATGAACAAAGACTGAATTCTCCGCTTAGGTCATGTTATGTTATATTATAATTCCTTACCGTTTATTTATTAAAATGTTTATTTTCCTTACAAATATCCTTATTTTTGTACTAAGACTACATTTATATTCTTGTTGTATTAAGAGCTGCTCCCTCTGGCTATATTTTCCTTGTATCCTATTTTGTAGAAAAGGAAGTTATGCAGCCATGTTTGTCTGTAAATCTTGATATTTCAATAAAAAAATAAAAATAAAACTTTTTATTGTACAAAATCGCTGTCAATCGAAGGGAGATGCAGTCTTTCGACAGACCCTCCAATCATCAGTGTTGTGCAAGTTACTTCCAAACTGTAATACATTATATATTACTTGTTACTGTTATTTAAAAGTAATTCATTTCCTTACAATATTACTGTCTCAGAATTGTAATGCGTTACATTACTCCTGTATTACTTTTGAGTTACTTTCACCAAAATAACTATACAGAAGTAGAACTTAACATTCTAAAATGACTAGGGCTGTAACGATATGCGATATGAAACCGAAATCGCGACACTCAGATCCACGAACCTGCAGAATGGCGACACACCCCTTCCAACTCCCAGCGTTATCCATACCGTCCAGATCCAATGCAACCACATCTTTAAATTACTATTAGTATTATTTGAAGTTAACTTAACATTATAAAATATGTAGACCTACACCACAAAACTAGTTGAGGATAAATTATTTAAAATTTGGGAATTCCAGCGTTATGGACATGACATTTGCAGACTTGCAGTCAAAACTTATATAATTATATAAATTCTCAGGAAATGCATTAATACCAAAATAATGAAACGTCTGTTTATCCATAGGCTCCTCCCAGAAAGGAGTCCAGACATTAGAAAAATATCAGTCTACACATGCGTTTTATATTTAGCCTAATATTAGGGAAATCGACAGTCATGTGTGACAAAAAAAAATCTTTTAACTTTTAGGAGGCAACGATTTTTTTGTTGTAATTCTGTGAATTACACTGCTCAAATCTAATGAAGAAGGGTTGGCTCTCCACAGAACATAAAATATTCATTTTATTTTATTTTTCGTGTTCGCATTTATGAGGAAAAAACAATGTTACAGACGTGACAGTTCTCCGTTACGGACGTGACCGCTCTGAAGCGGCACTAAAAGACTGCTTTAAAACTTTCACAGACACCTTACACAGAAGACACAAAGCATTTCTTTAAAGTGAATTTCGTTTTGTATTAATTGTACGGACCTGAAAAATATATCTATATTGAAATGTCTACTTGTAAACAGAACAATTCAAAACGAAAGAAAACAGACCGCTCTCTGCTTGTGAAATGAAATGTGCATTTCTCTCTGGTGCATTCACTAGCCTACTGCGAAGATCGCGAGTCAGCATCGTCAACTTCATCTTGACTTTATTAATAAACAATCAACATGTCTCCTTGCTATATTTGACATAATTCATAATCATTGCTTTTGCCGGTTCTTTGTGACAGCTTTTAGGTGCTTTATCGGCAGCGCCGCCGCCCTTACATGAACGCGTCACCACGGCATCAAAAACATGATTGCGTGATGAAAACATGAAAAATACCACATAAACATAGCCTAACTGTTTAGAAAGAAAACACAGAACGAATAGCCTAATGCGCATACGTCCATCTCGCGAATGTAGTCTTCTTCATGCTATCTTCACCATTAGCCGCTTTTCCTCTGGCCAGCGTGAGCACAGAGGTCGAAATCATACCTCACGGCACTCCTGTAAAAAATAAATCGCTATACAAATATATCAGACGCTGCCATTTAGTCTTTAATTACAGCCTTGGACACCACATGCGGCTATTGACTGACCACGTACAGGTAATTTAGCCTACTTGCATCTTTCATTCGTTAATGTCTGGCGGTCTTGCTGGTTTTTTATTGTGGTTTTTTTTGTTTTACAATTAAAACTAAAAGTCTGTTGTAACGCAAGCCTTACCGAACATGTACCGAGTAAAATATTACTGAAAATTGATTAGTAATGCCTTACACTACTGCGTTACAGCAAAACGTAATATGTTACTGTAGTGCATTACTTTTGTAACGCGTTACTCCCAACACTGCCAATCATCACGCAGAAGCCCAGCGTCCAGCCTCCATTCTCCCCAGAGAAGCTGAGCGTCCGTGGGCGGGCCATAATCGCAGCATTTATCCAATGACCGTCAAGTTTCGAAGCATTGAAACAAACTGTTCAAAGCAGCCCCATTGAAGTCAATGGAAGCTCGGCTTCAACAGAGAAATGCACTGTGACGGTCCGGGAATGAATGAGAAGGAAATCGAGTCAGCTGACGTGCTATATGAAGCTGATTTTGAACTAACTCATCTTCGAGATGAACATGTTCTAACGCATTTTTAGTCAATAAAATGTTAACACAATAGTACACATTTGACCATTAATTTTTTGACATTATTGGTGAAGCCGAGCTTCCCTTGCAGTCTTAAAAAAATCGCCACTGCTATATATATATATATATATATATATATATAATCAATAAAAGTCTAACCTATCTGGGTCTATTATGCCCTTTTACAAAGGTTTGATTTTTGTTTTGTTTTTGGGGTCTACTAGAATATATTTTTATGCTTGAATGTTCACATATTTTACATTGTTGCAGCACCTCTATTCACACTCTATTCATTACTCTGTCAGTAACTCTCTGTTTAGTTCTGGTGTTTATGAAGCCTTTACGTCCGATTGGTTGGTTGGCTCGACCAGTGTGTTGTGATTGGTCAACTTCTTGGTCAAATGCCAGGCGACTTAGCATAACCGTGAGTTTCATCACACTACTAATGCAACTCAACCAGGCCTCGCCTCAAGACTACAATCGAGCTGTTTCAGGGAGTTCAAAAACTGTGCACTGATATAGAGAATAACTTTATTTGGAGTTAACTTTGTGCTTTATAACTTTGCAGAACTTTTTCATGCTCAAGCAGCAACATTACACACCAAAAAATTAAATAGAAAAAAAGTTGAAAATGTAAAAAAACATGTGAAATGTTTGTCTGAAACCATAATGAAACCATCGACGAAAAAGCGTTTGAATCACACATTAAATACATGTGAGTGTACACACCCAAATCATTATTTCCAAACAGGTTTTTGAAGTTTATTGACCTTGACACAGACATGATAAACTGTCCTGGACATTTTAATCACATCATATGAGTTTATTTAATTTAATTTAATTTTATTTTATTTGTATTCCTCAAATATGCATAATATTTTAACAAAAAAGGCTGTACTTTATTCTAAGAGATCATTATAAAATATTATGCCAAACTACCTGACTTTATTCATCCTTTTTCATCCATTTAATGAAACATCTAATGTTTATGCATTTTTTATTTTAACTTTAATTTTTGAACATTTAAATATAAATATTTATTTGAAAATATAAACCTAAGAGTTAAAGATGCAGTACAGAAGATTTGGTCCATGAGACGTAAAATTGCTACGGGAAAGATTCATCTTCTCGAGATACTGAAGCCAAAAAAATATCCTTAATTTTGTATTCATTGTCAACGCAGTGCAGCAGCTAGCAGACCTAGAGCAGGCCATCTCACGTGCTCATTGGCTGCCCTGCGGGCAACTGCTGCAGCCTACCAGTGAGCCCGGCATGACGTCACCCCAAATGAAGGGCGCCCGCGCCTTCATAGCGTCACAGCCCGCCAGAATCGGCCTGGCTTAGCGTATAAAAGTAGGGGCTGTAGGCTGACTTCCCTGGTTTTTCGTCGACTGAAGTGAAGTCGCTCGTGGCGCGAGCACGGCCGGTTACGCAATAATCGTTCCCTCTCTAGAGAGAACCGAGGTTACGTTAGTAACCGAGTATCGTTCTCTTACGAGAGGCTCTCTCGTATTGCGTAAGTTTAGCTTAAGCTACGGGAACACTTTGCCAACGCCGTGCGCGCCAAGCATCCACCATGAGACCCCGAACTTTCAGGGGAACCCCATAAGTGGAAAAATAAGGTGGCCAGCCACGCGGGCCGTCACTTGTACATAAGCACAAATAGGGAAATACAGAGCCGCGCGCCGGTCTGTATAGGCACATGGCACATACCCCACTTAGTGCAGCTCAACCAGGAGAGCTGAGTCATGTGAGAGTGATCTGAGCAGGAGTTCTGGGCAGAATACACCTCTCCTTCAAACTGACAACAGTTTAGCCTGCAAGGCAGAAACTTCTAGGTTATAAAACTTGACAAAGGTAGACGGGGAGCTCCAGCCCGCCGCTACACATATGTCATGGATAGAAATTCCACTGGACCATGCCCACGAAGAGGCCACGCCTCTCGTGGAATGAGCCCTGATGCCCAGAGGGCAATGCAGACCTTTTGATGCGTAAGCGGCTGCTATAGCGTCCACTATCCATCTGGACAGGCTCTGTTTCGAGGAGGCGAGACCCTTGGTGCGCCCACCAAACGAAACAAAAAGCTGTTCCGAACGCCTGAAGGAGGCGGAGCGCGTAATGTAAAGTCTCAGCGCTCTGACAGGGCAGAGGAGATTCACCTCACTTTCGCTGTCAGATGCTGGAAGAGCTGACAACGAAATGACTTGCGTTCTGAATGGAGTGCCCATCACTTTAGGATCATAGCCATGTCTAGGTCTGAGGATGACTTTAGAGTCATTCAGCCCAAACTCAAGACACGACACGCACGACAGCGCATGCAGGTCGCCCACACGTTTTACTGATGACAGTGCAGTCAGAAAGACGGTTTTCAGTGATAGATATTTCAACCCCACGGAGTCTAGTGGTTCAAAAGGGAAAGCTTTCAGGGCCTCGAGGACCAATGAAAGATCCCACATGGGAACCGACGGGGGGCGCGGCGGATTCATCCTTCTAGCTCCTCTAAGGAAGCGGATGACCAACTCATGTTTTCAGTGACTGGCCGTGCGTCGATTCTGCGCACGCTGCCACGGCCGCCACGTCTACTTTGAGCGTGGATGGGGACCTTCCCTTATCCAACAGCTCTTGTAGGAAGGTGAGCAGATGCCCCACCCCGCATGTCCGCGGGTCCAGACCTCTGTCGGTGCACCATCCAGAGAACACCCACCATTTAGACGCGTAGAGCCTTCTCGTGGAAGGGGCTCTAGACTGCGTGATCGTTTTCACCACTCCATCTGGCAGGGCAACGAGTACCTGTTGATCAACCATGCATGCAGAGACCAGCGCTCTGGATGGGGATGCCAGATCGTGCCGCGAGCCTGAGAGAGGAGATCTAACCTCACCGGAATCGGCCACGGAGCTGTATGTGACAGCCGTGCTAGTTCTGGGAACCAAATCTGATTCTCCCAACGCGGGGCTATGAGGAGCACCGAGTGGCGCATTCCCCTGATTCTCTTGATCACCTGTGGTAACAGAGAGACCGGAGGGAAAGCATATAGCGGGAGGCTGGGCCAAACCTGGGCCAGCACGTCCTTGTCCTTCGAGAAGAACGTCGGGCATTGAGCGTTGTCTTTTGACGCAAATAGGTCGACTTCCGCTCTGCCGAATAGGCGCCACAGTTTCTGGACCGTTTGGGGTGCAGGGACCATTCTCCTGGGGGAACATTGTCCCTGGACATTTTGTCTGGGCCGTCGTTCAAATGGCCAGGCACATGCGCCGCCCTCAGCGAGCGCAGGTGCATCTGAGACCAAATAAGGAGGCGTTCCGTCAGATTCCAGCGAGGATTTTCCTGGCCGTAAGCATTTTTAACGGTCCTTTCGCAAGCACTTTGTTCAAATGTCTCAGATCTAGGATAGGTCTGAAGGCTCCGTCCTTCTTGGGTACGAGAAAATATCGGCTGTAATAGCCTGACTCGCTCAGAGAAGGCGGTACCTTTTCTATAGCCCCTTTGCACAGCAGCTTTGCTATTTCTGCGTGAAGTAGGTGTGCTACTTCCGCATTCACTATCGTCGCGGTCCGGGCTTGAAACCGCGGGGGACGGCGAATGAATTGAAGTGTATAGCCCTGCTTTATTGTGCTCAGCACTCATTCTGAAATCCCTGGGATAGTTTCCCACACAGCTATGTGAGCCGCTAGGGGGCGTATGGCCTCCGGGTTCAGATCGCCACCTTTTGCGGGCTTGTGAAACTGAACCGGAGCCGAAAGCGCGGCGCGCTCGCGGTCTCGGTTCTGGGCAATGGCTGCTCGCTGAAAGCCAAAACCAGCTGATTTATGTGAGATGTCCCAATCATAAGGGATGGGGAACGTTCTTTTTTCACTTATTGACGCGCGAGCAGCGCTCCGGGCGGAAAAGCTTTTTGTAAGCGTGAGCGCGTGTACGCGGGGACGAAACTTACAACTGTATCTGACGCCCCGATCATAATGGATGGGGAGCGTTTTATTAACGCCCTGCGTTTTGTGATAACATTTTTAACGCGCGGGCGGAGCCCGGGGGCAGGTTTGTGTTAGCAAGCGTGAGCGCTCTCTGGCGGGCACGAGACTTACATTCATAACCTGCTTCTTTGATCGTGTAACAGAGTGGGCAGATAGTGGGCACAGACCTGTGGACACATTTCTTACATTCAACACCCGAGCGGGTTTTCTGCGCTTTATGAGAGTAGGCTCTTTGAGTGACACAGGATTTGGAGTGATTATGTGTAGGGGTGAACACTGGGGCGTGGGCACTTTCACTACACTTAAAACACTGACGGCGTGAGCCGGACCAGACATTATACTCTTTTTGAGATTTCTCTGGGTCGCCGTGTAAACGCCGTTTGTGTGCAGGCGAGAGGGTGAATAAACCGGCTCGTTGGCTGCTAATTGAACCACTGCAGTAGCCTGTTTGAAGGGGACTGACAGGGAAATTAACTTTGACGGCGGTCCGGCCGTAGCAGGACACGCGCGTCTTTTCTCTCTCTCTGTTAGGAGGGCTTCGCGTGCTCAGACTTCAGTGTAATTCTTTGCCGAGGCCCTCTGGGGGGCGGCGGTCTGTGACGGCTGTCTGAGCGCGATCTAGGGCGGCCGCCCTGACGTCGCTGCGAAGGCTGAGGCTGAGACTGTGCTGGACGCTGGGTGCTGGTTCGCACAGGAGGCTGGCTTTGTCTCTCGCGAGAGCGGCCTGTGGCGGAACTCGAGCGTCGCGGAAGGAAGAGGTTCATGGCCTGCGTGGTCTTCTGCACCTCAGAGAAGCGGTCAACGATCCCGTTCACCGCTGGGCCGAAGAGACCAGTGAGGGAGAGTGGCGCGTTCAGGAAGGTGGCTGGCTCAGTTTCCCTCATATCCGCGAGCGTTAACCAGAGGTGCCTCTTTGTCACAGTTAACGCGGCCATGGCTCGTCCGATGGCTTGGGCTGCGGCTTTGGTGGCGCGTAGAGAGAGATCCGTCGCACTTCTCAGGTCCGTAACCGCAGCTGGATCCCGGCCCTTCTCATCCCATTCACGGAGGAGGTCGGCTTGCAGGATCTGTAGCACAGCCATTGAGTGTAGAGCAGACGCGGCCTGGCCGGAGGCGGCATAAGTGCGGCCGACCGAGGCGGACGTGGCTCTGCAGGCTTTAGACGGGTGGGCTGACCATGACCGCCATCTCGCAGAGGGCGGGCAAAGGTGCGCTGCGACCGCCTCTTCCACAGGGGGAATAGCCGTGTACCCTTTCTTGGTGGCGCCGTCCACTTGGGAGAGCGACGCGGAGGCCTGTGACTGAAGTCTCGAGGAAAATGGTGTATTCCACGACTTCGTCAGCTCCGAATGAAGTTCCGGCAGGAATGGAGCGGGCCTAGTTGCTGAAGCTGCGCGGCGGCGACTCTGAGGAAAACAACCGTCGAGCCTGTTCGGCGCAGGTTCCTTTGGCAGCGACCACTCGAGCCCGAGACGGTCAACAGCCTGTGTCAGCAGGCGCATCAGTTCCGCATCAGCTCCAGCACGGGTACGGGTAGATTCCTGGATCGACGAGGTGGCGGAATGAAGCAACCATTCCTCGCTCTCCGATGCCAGGATGGAGTAGCAGTCTTTCGTGGCGTGTTCCTCGGCCTCATCCTCCGATGCGACGGCAGTGAGGCTCGTAAGCGGCAGGCTGCACGTCGGTGAGGAGAGGCGGGGAAGGCAAAGCGAGGCTCGAGGGAGGTTCTCCGGCGAGCGCGTCGGTGTGGCCACAGGTTGCGGCTGCCTCAGGGAACGGTGCTTCTTCCTGCACGGTCCCACAGAGGGCGGAGTGACTGCTGCGGTGTTGAAGGCCTCGAGTCGAGCCCGCAGGGTCGACAGCGGAACTACTCACAGAGCTCGCAGCCCCCGGACGCGAGGGCGAGCTCTGCGTGTTCCAGGCCCAGGCAGAGAGCGCAGATAAGGTGGCGGTCTCCGGCGCTGAGCGGGGCTCTACACGAGCCGCAGGAAGTGCGAGGCATCTTTAAAAAGACGCTCAGTGCTCTTTTAGAATATATATAGCAGGCAAAAAGAATACGTCGCCGGATAGCGTAGCTCGCACGGATGGCTGAAGGTGCCGAAGACGGCCGGCTTCCTCAGCGCTGTCCTAAGCTGGCTGTTTCGCTGATCGAGGGCGGCGGTGGCTTCTCTCAGATCCAGCGATGCGAAGAGCTCGCTGAAGAGACGAAAAATCAGGGAAGTCAGCCTACAGCCCCTACTTTTATACGCTAAGCCACGCCCATTCTGGCGGGCTGTGACGTTTTGAAGACGCGGGCGCCCTTCATAGGGCGTGAAGTCACGCCGGGCTCACTGGTAGGCTGCAGCAGTTGCCCGCAGGGCAGCCAATGAGCACGCGAGATGGCCTGCTCTAGGTCTGCTAGCTGCTGCACTGCGTTGACAATGAATACAAGATTAAGGACATTTTTTTGGCTTCAGTATCTCGAGAAGATGAATCTTTCCCGTAGCGTAAGCTAAACTTACGCAATACGAGAGAACCTCTCGTAAGAGAACTGTCTTCCACTGATGTTTTTATTATACAATGAAAACGTCTCCAATTCTAAACCATTATTATAGTCTTACCATTGTGAATCGGGACAAAGAAACAGTTTTGAAATCTGATATTTGATAGACTTGCACAATAATTGATTTCTGTTGTTGTTTTTTAACCAAAAATTCTTCTCTAATGCAATTTTTAATAGTGTCGCTGTTTTAAGTAAGTTACTCTCCATCAATAATAAATACCAAACACTGTATCAGGTCACATGGACAATTCAGGCTACTGTGGAGCCATCAGCTAATTCTCTTTGGGTCCTGCTATTCAATTCATAACAGCACCGTATTTCACTGTCTTTCAAACTGTATTATGAAAAATGCAAATCTCAGTTTGGTAACATGGAGGTTGCGGTTTTCCTATACATTTTTTCTAGGTGGTGAATGGGTTTGTATCAACGCTGAGCACGTCCATGGTTATTTTAGTCTCTGACATATATTACAAGGACACAGTGGAGTGGAGTATATTATAGCCCTGCTGGCTTGTTAATGAGAGAGAACAATGGTATTTTTAGAGCCAGGGAAATTATGGTAGTATGGGTCATACTATTATGACCTACGCAAAGGATACACAACTGCATCTCCCTGGTTAATGGAAACACATTTTCTGTGATTGCGCATGTTGGCACACTTGTCTATACTCAGTTAACGTTTTTAGCAGCATTTTCTATGAAGCCAGAAGAAATAATGTGTTTTTATTATGTAGTTTTCATTATAAATGTGGTGTAGGGGGCTCTGGATTGAGATGGCACCTTTGTTGGCAGGCATCTGCATTCTATGTGATCAGCATGTAGTGTCATTCAGTAGCTAAGTTTGGTGGAGTTTAGTGAAGTAGCCAAAATCATTTTGTTCTATTCTAAGTTAACAATGAGATAAGCAGTGAAGCACTAAACATCACTCCATACAAAACTGTTAACAATAAAGTGTGGGGACCCAAACCAGATGCAATAAAAGAAGAAGAAGAAGAAAAAAAAAAGAATACACCTGCATTTATTTAAATGTCAGGACATTACCGTAATGGAGGGATTACTGAAATGTCCTGGAAATGTAAATGAACGCAGGTGTTTTCTTGGAATTATATGGCACTGACTGAACCTGAAAAAAGCTGAATTTTCAGCAGCCATTACTCCAGTCTTCAGTGTCACATGGTCCTCATTTAGCTGTTTTACCTCTTGTCATGACAGTAGTAGTTGCTAACCTTACTTCTCGGTGGCATATGAAGATGAAATTTCAACTTTAGTAATGGTGCCTTTCAATAATGAAGCTAGCTTACACTTACCGGAGATACAAGTCCTTGAATTTGTTTTTGAGCAGAGGGGGCCGACATGAAGGACTCCACCAAAGTGGCACCCCGGAGATAACTGAGATGTCTGAGCTTTCCAGTTTGACATGCCAAACTTTGCACATGTGATAAGTACAGCTCTTGAAGCACATCGCTGAGATGTCATGACTGTATGATTGATTCCTCCTTCACTGTCTTGTTGGCAATAGAAGTTTTCAATTGCATTATTTTTGGTACAGTGCACTCTTACAGTAACTAGGGATGTGCACCACACCTAATTTCATTAATGTTTAAATGGACATTTTGTAACTGACTAGTCAACTAGTCTAAAAACAACTGTATGTGAATATAAGTATAAATCGAACAGTCTAATCCCATATTGAATACTGCTGTAAAAAATATTCTAAATATGCAATATTATTGCCTTGCATTATGATCTTTGTACACTAAACATAAGCATTCACTTAATGGATATAAACCAATAGTGACACATTTGTTAAAATCAACTGAATCAACAGGCAGTGCAGAACCTTTTAACATACAATGTGATCAGGGTTTGAAATTTACTTTTTCACTCACCGGCCAATTTGGCCACTAGATTTTTAAGTTACCGGCCTTTCAGAACTTCTAGCCAAAAAAAAAAAAAAGAAAAAGGGAGAAAAGAAATAAACCAGATTAACTATGCCACAGCTAATCTTCGCTATTGCTTCAATGTAAATGAGCAAGTGTGCCGTTATTTATTGTGTAGTGACGTTAATAATAATAATAATTTATTACATTTAAATAGCGCTTTTCTCTGCACTCAAAGCGATTTACATAGAAGGGGGAATCTCCTCAACCACCACCAATGTACAGCATCCACCTGGATGATGCGACGGCAGCCATAGTGCGCCAGAACGCCCACCACACACCAGCTTACTGGTGGAGAGGAGACAGTGATGAAGCCAATTAGTGTGTATATATATATATATATATATATATATATATATATATATATATATATATATATATATATATATATATATATATATACACTCATCTAAAGGATTATTAGGAACACCTGTTCAATTTCTCATTAATGCAATTATCTAATCAACCAATCACATGGCAGTTGCTTCAATGCATTTAGGGGTGTGGTCCTGGTCAAGACAATCTCCTGAACTCCAAACTGAATGTCAGAATGGGAAATAAAGGTGATTTAAGCAATTTTGAGTGTGGCATGGTTGTTGGTCCCAGACGGGCCGGTCTGAGTATTTCACAATCTGCTCAGTTACTGGGAATTTCACGCTGGATTTTTCAGGCCCTACAGAGAGACTTAGCTGCGAACCCTCTGCACCCCACCTCAATGGGCTCACACCTTGCATTCTAGCCATTAAATCGTCTCTCCTTTACCAGCTCAATGTACTTGGCTCAATGTTCCCTTCCTCTCATGGCCTCCTTGAGACAGTCCGCCCAGGGGACTGTACGTTCTAAGAGGATAATCTGCTAGGAGGCTTCTGAGACCAGCACCATACCTGGCCTTAGTGATGTATGGTAACAGCTTCTGGAAACTTAAGTTCCTCAATTCGACTTTCAGCTCCCAGGCCTCTGCTGCTGTTGCAGGCCACATGAGGTGATTCTGGCAGCTGGTGTTACCTTCTCCCCAGCCCCAACAAAAGGGAAAATTACAATAAGTTCAAACTTAATTGCCCATTATTATCAGAATTCCTTAAATAAAAGTTAACCAACAAAAATCAACACGTCAATGTATTGTTGTTCATTACCACAGCAACCACTGAACACGCTTCAATGTACGGCCAACGGACCGTTGGCTAAACATCTGATGCATAAGGCACACTAAATAGGAAATACTTCGAGATTTTCAAAGTCATCATTAGGTGAATTCTGCAGGAGTTCTGGGAGATACGTGTCACGTTCTTTAATGGGCTGCCTGGAAACAAAATCGCACACCAAATCGCATCATGGAAGATGAGAGCTATCGTGTTTACAAATGTAACAAAAGAGCGCTTATCGCGATCAATTAAAAGCTGGATTATCAAAAGTATGTGAAATATGGTAAGTTCACAGCATAGACATTCAAGAGTTTTACACGTCTTTCTGTTATTGTAGGGACATCGAGTTCAGAGTTTCACAAAACGAACTAGTTTAAGCCTAAAGGTTAAGTCGCACTGTTGCAAATGATGCTTCTTTGTTATTTTTACCCATGTTTTCTTTTTTAAGTTTTACAGGAGATTCATCTTCTTTCTTAGATTGATGCAGTGAAGAGGAGGCAGGAAATTGTGAGGGAGACAGGAGTGGGTTTAGATGATTGCATCCCCCATGCCAGATGCAAACTTGCATCTACCACAAGAGTGCCACAACTCTGACATGTCAAGTGCACAGTCACTACCTGACAGATATCACTGAAATATTTTTCTTGTGCAATCATGTCTGTCTGACTGACAGACTTACTGTAAACAACATTTAGGGGGGGGGCTTATGCTCCTTCTTAGCCAAACGCTGATGGCCAGGGGCCTGTTGCACCAGCTGTCATTACAACTAATTGTGAAGTAAAGGGGCACTAAGTTTTAACACTACTAACTTAACACAACGCACTACTAACTATTTGTTTTGCACCATTAAACTCAGCTGAAACGTAACTCTGCATATAAACTAAATATTTACGGAATCCTCCAATCAGGAGTAACCGTTGGACTAAAACAGTATTGATCAAATTGCTTCAATAAGCTCATCTTTTCCTTAGTTTTGCACAGTCGACCACATAGCCTGTACAGTTTACTCCACTTGATAGCGTGTGTGAATACAGGTGGTCAACACATGCTTGCAAGGATGTTTCATCCTTGTCCAGTGTCTGCATTATTTCTCTCCAAATCTTATGAGCGATAAAAAATGTCTTTGTGCTTTACTATTATCCAGTAGTTTATTGTTGTTATGTCTCCTCTGCTTCTTTTTCAACCGTGAAACAACTGCCTTATGAACTAACTAATTAGTGAAAAAAATGCATAGGTGCGTTCAGATTATATGCTGTGCACATACAGTATGCACTAACTGTACTGACGGAATTCATGTCATCAAGATTAATTGTCATAATACACATTGTTCCAAAGAAGCTTTATGATATCTTCATGCCTTTTGAGATATGCTATATACTATTATATATCACTGTACGTGAGTATACTGCATGTTTGTGGATAAAGTTTGTATATGTATATGTGATAAAACAGTTTACATTTTGAAATGGAATTTTCAGCCGTAATTTGCTATATACTGTAGTATTTACCGCTTTAAATAAGAATACTGAATGTATGCAGGTAAAGTAATATGTACTATATATCCTTTTAATATATTGCTGGGTGGTAATGTAGTTTAATTTTTTTGGGCGATATAACAATTAAGAAGTTGAGATGTACATTGTGTAAAAAACCCAATGTATCCGTTGGGTTTTTCACCAGGCATTTCTCAACATGTTTTCACTGTTGAAAAGACATTTGTGCCTGATTCTATAGGAGTGTATAGTTACGGTATGAGAAGACTAAATTGTGGAGAGGTCACCGATTGAATGCTGATTCTCAGTCAGATGTGCGTTAAGGTTGGCTCGTGGGATGTGAGCTGAAGGACTTAACATTCACTGCACTCCACCTCACTCCCGCCGAATTCATTCAGAAACTCTCGTCTAAGGGAACAGAAGAGTCCGGGTCCCGCTGGTGATGTTACTGTGCCGTGTTGGGCTTGCGTGTCACATACAAATGGCTGCTTAGAGATGCCATTATCTGTTTTGCGACTTTGTTTGCCGAAGCTGTGGAATATCAAGTATCTCATTTGTCCTGTCTTTGAAGCATTGTTTTCACTCATTTAAATGGGTCTGTAGGGCCATGTTGATCTATCCATGATGCGGTAAATTTGTAGGAAAGTGTTCCCTGAAATAGCACAAAGTATTGCAGTTGCAGCTTATTTTTTAGGTCTTTCATCGATGAATCATCGTGTTTCAAAGCGAACCCTTAGTAAAATTTACTGTGGTGACAATAGTTTCTGCCAAAAAAACATTGTCAATACAGTAAGTACTGTCATAAAAAAAAAAAAACTATGTTGTTATAATTTGTGAAAAAACTATGCAAAACTAGCTGCCAAAATAGTTTTTAGCATGCTGTGATGGAAGTTCTTAGTGGCTTGTGACATTGAGGTTGCTGAAGTGTTGTCAGGTGGTTACTAGGGTGTTGATCGTGGCTGCTTAAGATTTTGTTAAATGCACAGCCCTTTGAATGTCTACTCTATTCTATATCACGCACAAATATGCGTGGTGAGAAAAATCCAGAGACCTACACAATACAACAACCAGTAGAGAAAATATATACATAAATAATGTATCATTCTTACAGGTTGTGATTCTGAGGAGCAAGCTGGTCCAAATAAACTGGGTACTGATCCATCTTTCAAGAGCAAGCATTTTGCGAAATCTGCGTTGAACTATAAGATTTGAGAAGCAGTCGTCAGTAAAATTATGTGTTTCAAGGCGGGTCAAGTTATTGGCGGGCGTAAAATGTACAACATACTGTAGGGGGGAATTATGTGATTGTCTTTTCTAGTGATGCAGAATCCTCACACAGTAGGATTCGAAACACAAACGTGGTTCAGAGGTCGATTCTTTCTTTTGGGAGACAATAGTTTTATTTATCATTCACTTTCGACTTTACAACTTTCCAGAACGTTTACAATCACAAACAGCTGTATTACACACTGTATGAAAGGGAATATTCGAAAAATCTTTAATCAATATTACTTTATACTTGGTCTTAACATCTGATGCCTTGAAGCATGTGGTGCTGCTGGAGTTGACCGTTTCCTGGAAACAGCGGATAGAGGAGGCTAAGTACCTCAAGCTGGTGGAAGCTTCACAGGAAACGGGTGGAGGGGCTGCTGTGAACCTATTGAGGTGGCATGCAGGGGATTTCCAGGGCAGTCTCTTCACCGAGCACTCAGGCTCCTTGGAATAAAAGGTTTCCAACTGAGAAAAACCACCAGAAAAGGCACCCATGGTGTAGCACACTTCATGGAAAGAATCATGATGGCAGATCAATAATATTATTGAATATTAAATGTCCCCAACTAAGCAAGCCAAAAGACAAGGCAATAGTGGCAAGGAACCAAAACTCCATCAGGTGACAGAATGGAGAAAAAAACCTTGGGAGAAACCAGACTCAGTCGGAGGGCCAGTTCTCCTCTGGCCAACGAAGGAACAGTGCATGATTTATGATTGGGTGCAGCATTACAAGTCAGATTGGATCGGAACATTTAGAATATTTATCCATTTCCATCTTTTGGAAGTCCAAGTAATCACGCCGGTGTTGAGACGAGTTGTTGAGGATCAGTGCCGTCCACCATAGAGGGTCCATATCGCCGTTGTTGAGTCGTCTCTTCACAGGCTTTGTGGTTGGGGTATCTGAAGTCTCTGTGAAAGGCTGGATACAAACTGGAGCTGACGAACGCCGTTTTTCTCGGGACTTGCGTCCCGAGATAACAGCAGAAAAGCAAAAAGGGAAAATAATTAGCGTAGCTGCTGTTCATAATGATTTCCATAACACGGGCGTAAATGATAAAAAACATGAAGAAAGTGATTCTTGCGTCCCAGAGTCACCCCCCTCCGTCCCCCACTCAACTCAGCCCTGCTTACTGACCTCTACATCCCTCCTGCTGCTGAGACCCAACCACAATCTCACAATCTCTTCGCAGCCCAACCATACGCGCCAACCCGTTTGACTAAGGCTGTCGAGCCCCACTGTCGTCGTTAAAGCAGGTTCAGTGGCAACGGTTCCGTATGGCATACCACCTACCGCAAAACACAATATCTACCCAATCACCCGTCATTCACGCAATATACACAGGAACGTAATGACTGTAAATACTATGCAACCTATACAAATAACCTACAGACTCTCAAGTTTTATAATATTAAATGCATTTGATCTGATTCAGCAGTGGTATAAAAGGTAAGCATTATGTAAATGCTTGGCTAAAGAGATGCGTCTTTAATCTAGTTTTAAACTGGGACAGCTAGTCAGAGCCTCGAACAATATCAGGAAGGCTATTCCAGAGTTTTGGAGCTAAATGTGAGAATGCCCTTCCTCCTTTAGTGGACTTAGATATCCTAGGAATGACCAGAAGCCTCGAATTTAGTGATCTTAAAGAACGTGATGGATTGTAGGGCGATAGAAGGTCCATTAAATACACAGGAGCTAAACCATTTAGGGCTTTATAGGTCAGTAATAGTACTTTGTAATTGATACGAAACTTGATAGGTAACCAGTGTAGAGATGATAAAATTGGTGTTATATGATCATATTTTCTTGACCTAGTAAGAACTCTAGCAGCTGCATTTTGCACTAACTGTAGCTTGTTTATTGAGGATGCAGGACAGCCAGCTAATATAGCATTACAATAATCTAGTCTCGAGGTCATGAATGCATGAACTAACTTTTCTGCATCAGAAACAGATAGCATGTTACGTAGCTTTGTAATGTTTCTAAGGTGGAAAAAGGCTGTTCTTGTAACATATGAAATATGATTTTCGAAAGACAAGTTGCGGTCTAGTATAACACCCAGGTCTTTTACTGTAGTGGATAAAGTAACAGGACATCCTTCTATATTAAAGTTGTATTGTAAGTGAGTTTGTGGGTAGTTTTTTGGACCAATAAGTAATACCTCCGTTTTATCTGAATTTAGTAGCAGGAAATTACGTGCACTATATTATGCTGCACTATCCAGTTTGCCGCTATAACTTATTCACTGTGTACTGTAAATAAAAATAGTAGGGGTGTGACGAGATCTCGTACCACGAAATCTCGCGAGACTAAAATGTGACGAGATTTCCCGTAGAGTGAAAAGCTGTCTCGCGATATCGCCATGACAGAGCGTGAGGGTGAAATAAGCATAAAATATTCCACCGCTACACTCACATTCACCTCAACTGTCGTTTTGCTGTTTTTATAAAAAAAACAAAAAAACATTATAAACTAATGTAAAAGTCTGCTCTGCTCATCCAGCATGAGAAGCCGTCAGTGTAGTAAGAATCACAGTTGACCCACATCAAGATATTAGGTCTGGGAACTCACCATGGCATGCCTCAATCCGAGGGGCGGGATAAACGGTTGTCTATAAAATTCCCTCTGCAGTGCACACAATAGAATAGCGCTATAATCTAACAGAGCAACGAATGGTTGTGAGTCCCATGCGTTTTCCCACCAGCAGAGCTAGTTGATATATTAAACTTTTGCCGTATCCGGTCTGCAAAACTCCGAACACATCTTCCTTTTTTAAGAATGACTTAAGTGCCGTTCTTTGTTCTTTTCTCAAAGAAAAGCTTAAACCCAAGTCCTCCAAAGTCATGGCCAAAGCCGATTCAAAATCTTCTTTGTTTTCAAGTAGCAGGGAATTCACGCGGAACCATCACAACTCTACCGTCATTATGTTAAGCCCGCCAACTCTATACACGATGTGATTGGCCTGACTAGAGTTTGTTCTTTCCAGCTCGAAAGCCAACATTGCTACACTACACTGGCTGCAAAATACATTTTGCTGCCACTAGGGTGCGTCTAGATTTCTAGGCTACGTGATCATGAATTTAAAAGTGAAAGTAAAATATTGCATTATTGTTTTCAAGGCATTTGATAATTCATACTCATTAAGTAGACCTAAATGACATGCATTAGAAGATTAATGAGATTAATAAGTAATACCTCCGTTTTATCTGAATTTAGTAGCAGGAAATTACGTGCACTGCTGCACTATCCAGTTTGCCGAGAAGACGAAAGAGTACGCCAAGCAGGTATTGTGGTCAGGACAGGTCGTAAATGGTCAGCCAGTAGAGCATTGACGGAGGCTGAGGATCGACTGCATCATGCTGACATCGTTGGCACAGTAGCTCTGGGCAGGCTTGGACTGGGTTGCTTCACCAGAATAAGCTGGGAAAAAGCTGACCCAAAAGAACGTCGCGGCATGGTGCAGAGGGAGGTCCGTAAAGCAGAGGAGGAAACCCGGCATGTCAAGGCTGTTGCCATGAAAAAACAGGGCAGCTGGACAAGGTGGGAGGGCGTGCAAGAAAGGGCCCTGACTTGGCAGGAGATCTGGACCATGGAAGGACGTCGGATAAAGTTCTTGATGTGTTCTGTCTATGATGTCCTGCCTACCCCATCAAACCTCCATATTTGGGGGATAGCAGAGAACCCCAGCTGCACGCTGTGTGGAAAGACAGCCAATCTTGAGCACGTCCTTTCAGCATGCCGGTCAAGTTTGGCAGACGGGAAATTCCGGTGGCGTCACGATAAGATCCTGTCTCGGTTGGCGGATGGTGTGGAACAGGCAAGGAAGAATCGTAAACCGCTTTCTGACGGGCACCACTTTATTCATTTCGTCAGGCCTGGAGAGAGCACTGCAGCAGTAGGGAGGAGCAGAGGGGTCCTGGCCTCAGCAAATGACTGGGAGATGCGGGCAGACCTGGAAAAGCAGCTCAAATTCCCGGAGGAGATAGCACTCACTAGCCTCAGACCAGATATTGTACTCTGGTCTAGAGGTACAAAGCAAGTGGTGCTCATAGAGTTAACTGTACCCTGGGAAGAAAGGATGGAGGAGGCACATGAGCGTAAGCTCAAAAAATATCAAGGCCTTATCCTCGAGAGTCAGCAAAAAGGATGGAAGGCCTGGAATCTACCAGTAGAGGTCGGCTGCAGAGGTTTTGCGGGACAGTCGCTCTGGAGAACACTCGGATTTTTGGGGATTGAAGGGATGGCCAGGAAACGGCTGATAGGCAATGTCACTGAACAGGCGGAAACAGCATCAAATTGGATCTGGATACAGCGGGAGGTGCGGTGGCAGAGCAAACCTGTTGGAGGACTAAAAACGGCATAGAGTTGGGTGGTGGTCAGCAGGGGTAGATCCAGGACGCTGGATCTGCTGTCGAGCCCTCCCGAGGTGTTATGGGCTTAAATCGACGAAACACCAAGGAAGGGGGGTGCCCATCTGATGACCGGCTGTAACCACCTAACTCTTGTAGTGTTGAGAGATGTAACCAAGCCTTGAGCTGGCCCAGGGAGAAGGTTGGTGCTTGGAAGGAGAAGGAGAGGAGAGAGCGATGCCACTGGCTCACAGATGGGGCAGGGCAGAGTACCTGTAAAGGTGGGCCAGTTGCGATGATCACATCATTTTTGCATATATATATATATATTATTTAAATGTTAAAACATTTCAAAATGCTCCTGCAGAAAATTTTTCCAGTCATGAATTTTGTCATGGGGATTTCTGAAAAAAAATCTTGTCTCGTCTCGTTCTCGTGAACCCAATCTCGTGTCTGGTCTTGTGAGATAACTGTCTCGTCACACCCCTAAAAAATAGGATTACCTTTTCTTTGAGAAATTATGATTCTTAGTCCACACAGACAGAGTGTACTGTTGGTTACAGTGTTTACTTCCAGTGTATCTGACTTCTTATTTTTTTGTTAATATTATGCAACACTTTCATTAATTGCAAAATGTAATTGCAGAAATGATGCACGTGTTATTTACTATCTTTGAAGGCACACTATGCAGGAATTCCGTTTTTTTCAAACAGCGACCCCTAGAGTCACTGTGGAATACTTGCACTGTCGTCCAAGTACTTAACCCCACAACCCACCCCACCCCACGCCACCCCACGCCACCCCACACTGGTACCTGTTCGGTAGCATAGAAGCGTCGGGCATGTAACAGGCACAGATAGACTCCGAAGATATTGAACAGGTAATATTTCACGATTTCATACAAATATTAGGCTACTGCATAGTCTACTGAACTACTGATGATGATAAAAGGATAATAATAACTATATGTCAAGTGTTATTCTACTTTATAATAATAAAGTTGCCTACCGCGTTTGCTGGCTTATAACGTTTTTACATGATTGCTGCTAAATCACAAGTAAATAGCCTATAGTCTAGGACTATAGGCTATAATTTCATTTGTGTTTTTTGAGTGTAATGTAAACATTACAAAACGCCAGATGACATCAATAAAGTTAAATGTACGTTGCATTATTTAATAACATTCGCTGTTATGATGTCATTAGACATGATTATTGCAATTTATCATAATAGTTTGCCAATTGTGCTCGTTTACAGTATTTACAACCTCTAGGCTTATTTGTGTCCTGATAATTATGTGAGATATTGACAACTGTTCTCATGATAATCTCATGATAAATTATTGGACTGGTCTAATTATCAACAATGGATGAATGAACAGCATCGTAAAAAATGACATACTACAAGCAAGCGCAACAACATACAATATAAGACGCAAACAAGTTTACAAATAAGATATTTACTTACTAGTCCATCAACAAGATGCTGTTGCATCATGTGCTGCTGTTTAGCTTGCGCCAACGAGTAAATCCCCGAGCGAGTGGGACTCTTGTCCCGTTCCTCACGCGGTCAGATTCTCATTTCCTTTTCTAGTCTCTTCCGACCGCGTTTTCTTTGCTTTTTCTATCTTCGACTCGAGTATCACGTCTGAAATGCGTGCAAGTGTCTTCGTGCTTCATGTTGTTGTTGATCTGTGTGATGTCGTTGCCGTAAAGCATTTCGTGATTCTCACGAGATTTCTCGGGGGCGCTCCTCTCAAACTTGCATTGCTGTTTTTTCCAGCGGCGTCCCCCCCAAGCTTTACTACCAGGATTATTCGTCCTACTATGAGTTTGTTTACCACCGAAATGACTTTGAAGCTGTTTTATTAAGGTAAAATTCATGCATAGTGTGCCTTTAAATCAAATAGTGTGATATCATATAGGCCTATATCGGCATTGATATCGGCTGTCAAAAATAAATTGGTAAAAATACCAATTATCAACATGTTTTTATTTATTTTTGTTGTCTTTTATTCATAATATTTGAGTTGACTACATCCTTTTGTGCTCGAGCTTCAGCTTTTTATTCCATGTGGAGGTTGACAAAAACACTTCACCCTTCTCACAGCACAGTCTACAACCTCTCTGTGATATCCCATTAGTCTAGTTGACAGCTAGTGAGGCAGTTGGGAGTACCGCCAATGGACTGTTCTCTCCACGCAAGAGCATTCATTTGAGTAATTTGGCTAGGCCTATGCTATCACAATAAGTAAAGGGAAAATGTGAAAATATTATGTCACAGTATATGTTTGCTGATGTATAATTAGCAGCAATTTTTACATTTTGCTTTAAGCCTTTCCTTTCTAAAATGGCTGATTTTCAGTGATTCATCTTTGCACAATGTGCAATTATGAAATTAAGAAGCAAATGTGTCTTATCAATGCCTTTCTCTGCCTCACGGTTTTATTACTTGCCTGTGTCTGTAGATGATTGCCTCAGATGGAGTTCAGGAGAGCTCTCCAGTCACTGTTAATATCACTGTGATTGATGCCAATGACAACACACCCACCTTCCCCAACGTCTCCTACAGTATGAATGTTTACACAGACATGCAGCCTGGGGACACAGTCTTACAGGTAATCAATAAGTTATGCTTTTACTGCATTAAAATCAGTTTCTTTATTAGGATTTCGTCTTGTTTTCCAAGGAAGACATCTAAGCATCCTCTAGTTTAGCTCCAACCCTGATAAAAACTCACCTGCCTGTAGCTTTCTAGTAATCCTGAAGACATTGGTCTGGTGTGCTTGATTATGTAGACAATGGCCCTCCAGGACCGAAGATGCCCATCCCTTATCTAAAAAGCCTAATTTTAAGAAAAAAAAAATAGATATTTTGTGTTTTATATATACAGCCAGAAAAATTAACCATGGATATATTCTCTGAAAATATACATTATTTTATAGCCTAGGCCTGAGACATAAATATTAAATACATACTTAAATACAATTTATATATCATAAAATATTAGTTTTTGCATCATACCTTGTATTGTCATTGCCCCTATTTGATGCAACTTTATGATTTTTATGTATTTTTATTTATCTCCAATCTTATTTTCAAATTGCTTAGAATCTGCAGAAATCTGTTAAGTGTGAAAATAATTCAATATATATTCAGTTATGAACATGGTTAAAATATGGCTAGCTGTCAAGCAAGCAATATTCAATATCCATATTCTACCCATATGTATACATAATAAATACTTAAATACTAGTTATATCATTCTATATTATTATTTTTTAGCATTATGGTAATTAGAATTCAGATGCAAAATATGCTTAATTGTCATAAAAATGTTTGAATGAATGTATGTATGCATGTATGTATGAACAAATGAATACATGAATGAATGAATGAATGAATGAACGAACGAACGAACAAACAAACTAATTACTTAGTAGTGAACGTCAGCACAAAAAGAAAACTGTGCCATTATTCACAAACCAGTGTTGCCAACTAAATCCAGTGTTGCCAGGTGCTGAATGTGCTGAAATATTAAATCTGAATATTTTAGTGAATCTGGCAAACATGACCCGGTTCTGGACATGTACTTGACAGGTTTCATGATTCAAAAGCTTGAACAGTGAAGAATGTGAATAAGCACCTTTGCAGGTCCTTTCTGAAGTAACGGCACCAATATTTTTTATTTTTTTTTAGCTGACAGCAGTGGATGCTGATGACGGTCCCAACGGGTTGGTGAGCTACAAAATCTTGGCGGGGGATCAGGGACACTTCACCATCAATGACTGTACAGGAGTGATCACCGTGACACCTAGTGTCAACCTGACCGTGGGCCGCTCCTACGCCCTCACCGTTAGGGCCTCCGACAACGGCCCTGTGTCCCAGAGAAGGTAAATCAACTGAAAACCCAATGAGGGTTGAAAAGAGTGTCCCTCTCACTCTCTAACAGAAGACTCAACCTCACATGCCCAGTTTTAGATCAATACAATGCCACATGGTGACAAATTTTGCTTCGGAAATATCTCTGAGAACACTCTGCCGATATTGGCCCCATGCTCTTGTCCATCTGACACTTGGAAGAGCGGAAATTAAGGTCTTTTCACTCTAATTGCCACTACCTCCCCTCTTGTCCAATTCATACCAGCCGCTGTAATTCTTGCTGACTGCTGGATCAATACAGTGGAATGAAGCAGAAATAGAACGAGTGCAAGCGAAGTTCAGGAAATGCATTGTTTCACTTTACTGCTCGGGAACTAGTTTAAGAGCCTCTAATATACACAAGAAATCAACAGATCCTAAACTTGAAGTTCTTCTCTACAGAGCTATTCTTGGTCAGAACTGTGTTCCCACTTAATGAGGTACACTTTATCGAGGCCTAAAATTAAGATATATGTATTTTAATTGACAACACTTTATTTTGACGGTCTCTTTTGAACATACTGTTGACTATAATTATATCTTTGCAACTACATGTCAACTAACTCTCATTAGAGTATTAGTAGACTCCCTGCTTCATATCTGCCAGTACTTTATTGTGATCGTCCTCCAACAGGCATTCTACCGACCATAAGGAACTTTGCAACTACATGTCAATTTATTCTAACCATAACCCTACCAGTCTACTAATACTCTACTAACACTTCAATGAGAGCTAGTAGAAATGTAGGTGTAATGTTACTTGTAGTAAAAAAAATGTGTTAAAGGAACCATCAAAATGAAATGAAACCAAATGTTCATTTCCTTTGGATTACACTGTTGTAGCATAAACAAATTAGCAAACTGGGAACACTTTGCAATAAGGTTCTATTTTTTTTACCAATAGTTAATATGAAAGCATTTAATAATGTAACTTAATGTTAATTTTAACATTTACTAATAGATTATTACAATTTAAAAGTTGTATCTGTTAATATTATTTTAATGGACCTGAGCCAACAGGAACTAACAATGAACAGTTGTTAACAAATACCCATTTATGTATGACTGATAAATGTACATCACATTACTTTTTTTTATGTAAAAACTTATGTAAAAACGGTGTAATCCTAACAGATGGACTAGTCAAAAACATGGAACTTAAATTTAGACTTAAATATATATATTTTTTGTGTGTAGAGAGGTTTATGGTTAAAGGCAGCAGGTGTGCTATTTTATGTGTTGGACAGATGGCGGTTGAGCTTGTGAGAACCAGAGAGTTTTCATCTCTTATCTTCCCATTTTAAAATTTTATGAAACCGGTGGCATCAAATCCACCATATTGAAAAGTTTCCAAACAGAATGATCCCCAATCCAATTTGCTTGATGAGTGCCTTGATACAATGTGTCATAAAATAATGACAATAGCAATACATGGTTGGGTTTTCACTAAACATCCAGAAATCAACCAAAGCAATTGGACTGCTATTGTTAGCTAGACTTTAAAGTGTTCAGATCGGGGAGGAAGCTTGGTGATTTCTTTTGTCAAAAGACAGAAAATCCATATCAGGGCCCATACAGGAAATGCTGCATTTGCTCAATCGAAAGCATCTGATTACATTCATTACTGCAGAAAGTATGTTTGAATTGTCTTTCAGTTCGCAAAACTGAAACCAAGAGAAAACAATGTTTACAATAATGTACTTACAATGGAAGTCAAGGGAGAACGGTTTGTCAAAAACATTTCTGTGATGCATTCATAAAGATTAGAAAGCTCTTATACACATAAATGTATATGTAACAGAGACCAGATAGTAAGAGTGGGTAAACCTCACTCCCCTGACCTCAAGAGGCGCACTGGCAACTGATACTGCTGTCTTTGGCATCCTTGTTAGTGCTCCCACCTCACATGTCAAAAACAACAGTTCAAATCTCACTCGGAACAATGCTAGTACTGTGTAACATTGGTGCCGTGAACCGGATGGGAGTGAGGTTTAGGGGAGTGACTGTAACGGCCTCAAATGGCGCATTAGTGACTGACTTATGCTATTTTATACTATGTATTTATACTTTCATCCCTTGTGTTGCCTTATAGTTGGGACAAAATATGGTATCTTAGAGGGCAGCATAATTATAGAATCTCTATTTTTTTGCAACAGGAGTGTCTGTGGTGCCTTACAATGGTGCCTATTTCATTAGATCACTATATTTTGGAGCAAAGCCATAGTACAGAACACAGTACTGTATTTCCAGGAAATTATATGTTGAAACTCCATTTCTGATTGTTTTGTGGCTGGTCTGGCATAGCTGGTAACTGGAGGGGAAGCATAAGCTATCATGTCATACCTTTGAGTGAGTCACTTAATACATTTGTCTAAAAAAGGAATATAAACTCTATTCCTTTTGATTCTCAGAAGTTCCATCACTACAGTGTATATCGAAGTGTTGCCCCCCAACAACCAGAGCCCTCCCCGTTTCCCTCAGCTCATATACAGCTTGGAGATCAATGAGGCCATGAGGACTGGAGCCACACTGCTCAACATACAGGTGACATCCCCATCAGCTCCATTGGTGATTAAAGGGATCATTCACTCAAAAAATTAAAATTATGTCATCATTTACTCACCAATTGTTGTACCAAATCTGTATGAGTTTCTTTCTTTTGCTGAACACAAAATAAGATATGTTAAATAATGTGGGTAACCAAACAGTTGATGGTAGCAATTGACTTTCATAGTATTTTTTTCCTAATATCTTTTGTGTGCAACAGAACATGTTGTGAACAACTTTAGGCTGAGTAAATGACAACTGAATTAAAATTTTTGGGTGATCTATCTTTTTAAGCTACTCTCATTAGGATCTTGTTTAAACAAAAATGTGTTGAATATTATTAATACTAATATTGTAGATACAAATGTATACGCTATCTGTCAAAAGGTTGTAATAATAATGTTTTTTAAATGTTTTTGTCTTTTCTGCTCACCAAAGCTCCATTAAATGGATCAAAAATACAACCAAAAGAGTAATATTGTGAAATATTATTACAATTTAAACGGTTTTATATTTGAATATATATATATATATATATATATATATATATATATATATATATATATATATATATATATATATATATATATATAATGTTGAAAAGCTGAATTTTCAACATAATTGCTCTAGTCTTCAATGTCACATGATCCTTCAGAAATCATGTCAGTATGCTGATTTGCTGCTCAGTTATGAATAATTATTATTGGTGCTCAATTATTAGTAATGTTATTTTCTTTTTTTTTCTTTTTGTTGAATATTTTTGTGATGCATTTTTAGTTCATGATTCCTTGATAAATAGTAAGTTCAAAATAACAGCATTTATTTCAAATATAAAGCATTTGTAGCATTATAAATGTCTTTACTGGCAAGTCTTCCTATATTTATTTATAAAAAAAAACTTTGATATTGATAATAGATGCTTCTTGAGCTGCATATCAGCATATTAGAAACTTGTTTTAAGGATCATGTGACACTGAAGACTGGAGCAATGATGGTGAAATTACAGCTTTGTCATCACAGAAATAAATTACATTTTAAATTATAATAAAATGGAAAACTGTTTTTTTATTATTTAAATGTCTCACAGTATTGCTTTTTGCAGTATTTGTTTTACTCAAATAATTGCAGCTTTTGTGAGCGCACTTTTAAAACATGAAAAAAAATATATATATGTATATATATATATATATATATATATATATATATATATATATATATATATATATATAAATAGATATAAATAGTTGCATGCCCAAATACAGTATATATTTTTTATTTTTCATGATGACCAAGTATGGAGGTTGAGTCTTTCTGAGCGTAATTGAATTAACACAAAAGCGCTTTCTGTCATTTGCAGGCAACCGACCGTGAAAGAGATCCCATTACATATACCATCCTGAGAGGAGATCCAAACAACGTTTTTGAAGTCTCCCAAACGTAAGCTGGCGTTAAAGGCCGGAAAAAGGCTGTTCTGCCAAAATCTATCGTTTCTGGCTTTGAATAAGCAAAAAAGTATGTCTTAATTGTGATACCGGCACTGTCTTTATTTTGCTTTGCACTCACACAGAAAAATACAGAGAAACAAAAGCGTATTCTCTTTGAAATATTTGTGTCTTGGTTAGCTACGTCCTAGTATGCACTGGATTCAGATTACATTCTGACACAAACATGATGCATAATTAATAAGAACCGATGAAAATATTAAATCCTCCATTTCAAATAGCAGTTTAAGACATTTCAGCTTTTGCTTGCAGTGAAGGACGATAGTCCTTAAATTTTTGTAGAGCAAATCCTCAGATCCATTTGATTTGATTTAGCACTCAGTAAAACGAGTAAACAACATTAGGTGAGGATAGTGGCTGATATCTCACACTTTCTTTCTTTAGTAATGCATTTAGTAAAGCATGTTATAGTCCGTAGTGTGGAGGGTACCAAAGGGTATTTCAATCATAGCCCGGAGCAAAGTTGCAGATTCTGTTCTCCAGTTATTTAAGCTAGCTACAGTTCCACAACCATACACTTCTAATTAACTGTTACTGTTCTTTCAATGAACTCAGATGAAGAACAGAACTAATGTGGCTTTATTTCTTAAACTACAGTACCTGTGCTTATCTCTCATGAATATACAGCCCTTTTCCTTCCTCTCCTCCTTCCCACAATGCCTTCTGCTTCCTGCGGAGTTTACGATAGAGCTGTCTGTTAGAGGGGATTGTGTAACTGTGGAGCCTAGAAAAGTCTGGCTGGAGGGTGAATATGATAATATAAAGTATATGTTTAAAAAGCACATTCATGCGGTTGAAAGTGTGCGGTTATCCTTTCATAAAGTTAGCGAAATGAAATTTTAAAAGTGGAATGATTCAGGAAAGTTCAAAATGACTAATAGATTTTCAAGAGGAAGGAATGTAAGAGTTTTAAATATAAAACATATTCTGTATAAATATTCTCAATTTAGCTTAGGCTCACCTACTTTATTTTGGAATCCAGATATGGCTGATAACTTTTACATAAAGCATGATAAATTAGATCTTCGAGCTTTGGGAGTAAAGACACTTAATAGCATGTTGTTTCGTGGGGGCCGTCTTTATAACTTAAAAGGATCATATCACACTTAAAAAAATAAAATTAAAAAAATAATAACAATTTTATTTTCTTACCTGAAGTCCACTTCTAATATTATAATTGTTTTTGGCACCTTTTTTTATTGTGATTTTATCACTTACCCTCTTTAGCTGTTTCCCTACCATTGATGAGATTTTGTGTAATTTAAGAAACAACGCTTCCCAGCCAATGACGTTTTTTCGTCAATCTGTGTTTTCACGGTTATACAGAAGGTGGTGCTATTACAAATATACTTAAATAGTACAGAATCTCCAGATCCAAAAACAAACGAAGAAGATCTGTGTAAATCAAAATAAGTGGATAGAAGCTGCTTTACAAGTAAGCAAACGTACAGCGCCCAGCACATTATTGATGTCTGACTGTGGGGAATCTTGCATTTATGTGCATTTATTCAAATGTATTCTGCCTGACGTAAGATATTTGCAAAAACTAAGTTCAAAACAAGTCTCTTTTTAACTTTCGTTTCAATTGCGGAGGAAGTTTTGAGTAGTAAAAGTTACAGTATATTTTCATATTACAACAAACTAAAAAAAAAAAAAAGGACAAATCACAACAAATTCCAAGTCTTGTGACAATATAGAAATATCATACAGTTCACTTTTAGCTTGTCATAAAACCCCAGATATAAATGCATTTCCATAACCATCTCGTCTGGTTTGGTTTATCTTGGCAGCTGCAGTCTATAATAACAGTAATAAACTCTGTGTTCTCTGGTTATCATTCCAATTGATGCTGTTCAGGGCATCGTTTGCACGTCTAAAAGCATATGTGCATGCATGCATGCTTTTTTAGGCGTGCAGACTTTGCTTTGCAGTGAATGTGTTATGAATATACATGAGGCATCATGGCATCTGGAGACTTAAAGATGCCACTTTGAATTTGCTTATTTCGTTAGGAGAATGCATGACTGTCTGCGGTTGTGTCCACCCGTTTTACAGATCATCTGTGGGTTTTAGGGGACAGTTTGTGTCAAGACAGAATGATTGACTGTTTGAAAACATGAAAGGGCAAATTCACTAAATAATTTTGGTTCTTTTACAAATGATATTTCAGCAATGCATCTCATGCATTAAACATATGGAATCTAATTAAGGCATTACATGTTCTGAAATATTAGCAAAAATTTTCTGCACAAATTAGGCCTGTAATATTTTATTTTAGGTGTGTGTGTGTGTGTGTGTGTGTGTGTGTGTGTGTGTGTGTGTGTGTGTGTGTGTGTGTGTGTGTGTGTGTTCGTGCGTGCGCGCGCGCTTGTGAGTGTGTACTCTTTATATCAAACAAGGCAGCAGTTATTTATCAAATGGTAAAACATATTAAAATGCTTTAATCTTGAATAACAAAAAAAGTCGATTGCATAAAAGTGTGATGAAATAAGTACTAAATTAGGTCTTATTTTGTATAACTATAGATATAAAAGACAAAATACAAAAAATGCTCTTTACTAAATAACTTTTGTAACTGTTTTAAGGATTTATATGCATTTATTTTATACTGTGAAGAATAAATAAACCTACCAAAAAAGCATTGTTTATTTCAAATGTATCTTTGTTCTGTTGTATTTATGTAATGATCTTGGCCAGCTGAATTGTAAAATGGATCAGATTCATGTTCATTAACAATTATTTGATGATATCCAGCATGTGTTTTTGAACTTTTATAAATGAAAACATGATCAAAACACTTATCTATTTTAATGACAAAACTTCAGATAAGAGAGCAAGTGACAAAATCAGATTTGGATCACACAGCAATCCCCCAACTTTCACGGTCCACAGTTTTGTTGTATGGCTCTCAAATAAACTTGCATTACCATGTTAACAAAGGTAAATGTGCTAACAAACGCACTGCGTCCAAGAACTCATTTGAAAGGGGCACAATGTTTCACTCATGGCTGTTGTCGACTGACAATTAATTCAGTCCTAATCGTCCCCAGGCACACGTAAAATATCCTCAGCCTTTCACAGTGGCACGGGTCTTGCAAGGAATGAACATATTTGCTGGCCATGTCATTCAGCAGCACATAATTCCATCCAGCCTATATTTTATTGACTAATTTCCTCTAAAAATGATTCACTTGTCTGGATTTTAGCTGTGGCCTGTTCTGCGAATGACGTTTTCCAGTTTTGTTTTCTCAGCACATGGTGTAAATTTTAACACTTTTATCCTTGTTCCACTTGTCCTCAGGTTTACAACACAATCTTTGCTTTCAGGTCTGGGCTATTGTTGCTGGCGAAGACGCTGGACAGAGAGATCATGGATCACTACACGCTTACTGTCACAGCCTCCGATGGAAAACCAGATGGGGTGAGACTGAAGTCTGTCAATCAATCACACCCCACTGAAGACGAAACGCTGCTGTAGATGCCTTGCAAAAGATCGCAATCGAAACTTCTGCTTAAACAGACATCACATGTAGACACAGTACAACATGTCAAGCAGAGTCTAGCAAGATAATAATGTTGAAGCAAAGAAGTGCAGACACAAGAGTTAGAAACGATCATAAAGATGTTCTGGGAGTATTGTACAGTCATCGTTAGTACCACAAATCTGTGTCACAAAGCTGCATGAATGTTATAACACAGTTGTATATAAATTAGGGAGGCACCGATATATCAGCCAATTCATTTTTGTTCTATAAATATACTGTCATTAAAATGGGTTAATTTTAAAAATACAGAAACAAAAACATTTAAAAAAAGTAAATATTCTGAAAGCATTGAATCAGATCCCATAAATCCCATAATAATTGTTATATAGCTTTACAGTAGTAACAAATAAATATGATATTTTATTATTTGATATGATTAATATTATATATTTTTTTAAATATGATGGTTTCATGGTGATTATGTCTAAGGTGGACACCTACTTTGATATATGATATTTACCATCTGAATCTAACCATGTCATGTCAACAAATGGAAAAGTCAGCCAGCTATTTATTATCATATTAATTATTGTGCCTTTCGCCCCAACAGCAGTTGCGCTTTTACCCAAATTACCATACTTTTATATATTCTTCTGTTATTGAAAATATTTTGCTTTTTTTTACCTTAAAGGGGCATTTGGCAACTATTTCAACTTAATAAAACCGTTTAGAATGGGATGAATAGGATGGTTTAATAACCTGTTCCGGTGAGAATGGTGACTTTCCCCACTCCCCCCAACGTTCCTAGGCGTAAAACCAACCTTGCAACATGGGGACTAACGTCCCGGTAAGTTGGAAATAGGAAGTCTCGTGAGAAGCAAGAACAAGCGAGAACGAGCGAGAAACACAAACTACTATACGGCAATTCGACATAAACACACACGCCTGCCTTAATGTGTATAATATATTACCCACCTCGGTAGACATAGCTCCAAACAATAAAGTTGGCCGGCACCGATAATAACAAATGCACATGAGCAGCGGCATTAAGCTCGTTAAGAAAACATGCGTCAACAAAAGTGATAATCAGCGAAGAAATAGCTAGAGTTGTCGAGTTCCCTTTTAAACAAAACTAAAAATCAGTTACAATACATTTTTCTCAAAATATAGACATTCATTTTATCGATTCTCATTTGCTACATAAATCTATAACATTTTAAAAAACATTAAATTAAACATTAAACATTAAGTTTGATAAAATCAGTGTAGAATCAACTTTGCGCTGCTGCCAGCGATCACGTCAAGGATCAGACAAATTTCCATGTGCCATCTAGTGGTTTAAAAGAGAATAAAGTCAAATGCGCCTTTTACCCTGGTGTGCCTTTAAACCCTGTTGTACCCTATATGTAGTGATGAAAGAAAGTGTATTTTTACCGAAACACCATGATTTCCATTACACGAGAGTAGATGTTAAAACTTCATGCTGATTTGTACTCGGCTTTCGCCAAGATAAGCACCAACTAAGACGTAGCTTTACAGTAACCTATGATTCTCCATCCATTTACGCTTCTTTCCATCTGGTGACGTGAATCTCCTTCTGTCTGGTGTTAATAGTGTATTTGCGCGTCAGCACACACAACGGCTGCAACCACAGTGTGGTCCCCCCATAACAACCCTCTGGATTGAGCGGAGTAGGGAACATCTCTAGGGTCTTCAAGTGGGCACCTTCCGTCCTCAGTGTTTCGTCGACTAGCCCACGACACCTCAAGAGGGCTCGACAGTGACTCTGGCATCCCAGAGTCACCCCCCTCCGTCCCCCACTCAACTCAGCCCAGCTTACTGACCTCTACTTCCCTCTTGCTGCTGAGACCTAACCACAATCTCACAATCTCTCCGCAACCCAACCATACGCGCCAACCCGTTTGACTAAGGCTGTCGAGCCCCACTGGTGCATTAATATGCAGTTTCAGTGGCAACGGTTCCGTATGGCATACCACCTACCGCAAAACACAATATCTGCCCAACCACCCGTCATTCACGCAATATACAGAGGAACGTAATGACTGTAAATACTATACAACCTCTACAAATAAACCAACAGTGCTGCTGAGACCTAACCACAATCTCACAATCTCTCCGCAACCCAACCATACCCGCCAACCCGTTTGACTAAGGCTGTCGAGCCCCACTGGTGCGTTAATATGCAGTTTCAGTGGCAACGGTTCCGTATGGCATACCACCTACCGCAAAACACAATATCTGCCCAACTTCCCGTCATTCACGCAATATACACAGGAACGTAATGACTGTAAATACTATACAACCTATACAAATAAACCAACACCCTTCAAGTTTTCAAGAATTCTACGAAACCGTAGCATGGCGGCCTGTACTCAGCCAGCTAGAATCTTTCCGTCTCAACCACAGCCAGTTGCTTCTCCTTTCTGCTGCTTCAGATAAGTTCTTTACTGTGCGACGCAACTCTTGACCACTGAATCCGACGTCTCTGAGGAACCGGGTTGTAGAGTGTGCCACAAAAACTCGACAACCCACTTCCACTGGATAAACCTGGACTCTCCATCCTCGCTGTTCTGCTTCAGTGGCCAG